>NW_011499941.1:238410-490949 GCF_000495115.2 Populus euphratica
AATCGTTGCAGCTAAATCAAAGGCTCTTGGGCATATGTTTGTAAAGAGACCCAATGTTCTTAGATCTTAGTCTTTTTTGATATTTTTTATTCAAGGAAAAAAATTAACCCGTGACGTGTGCCTTTGTTTTTTTATTTTTCTCTTTTCCTTTTTAAGTCTTTTACTCCACTGTGAAAAACTTGATGCCTTTAGCTTTTTTTTTTTGTTTTTTTTTATTTTTTTAATTTAGTTTCTTAATATTAATTTTTTTCTATTTAATTATCAAACTTTCATAGCATGGATCTCGGGTTTGACGGGTTAACCCAGTTTATTCATATATTTTTCTTTTTCTTCATTAGTTTTTTTTTCTTACCGTAGGTTTTTTTCTCTTTGTTTTTTTCTTTTTAATTAATCTTTTTTTTTAATTTTTTTTAATAATAAATTATTTTTCTATTTAGTTATCACACTTTCATGACACGAATTTCAGGTTTGATGGGTTAACCTGATTTGGTGGGCTAACCTGGTTGGTTAAGATTTTTTTCTTTTTCCTCATTAATTTTGTTTTTCCGATTTCATCTTTTAATATTGTATACAGTCCACAGTGAAAAGGCTAAAGTCTTTAGTTTTTTTTTTTACTTTTTTTTTGTGTCTTTCACTGTGGACTGCACGGTGCAGTCCACGGTAAAAAGACTGATGTTTTTTTTAATTTATTTTGTTTTTTTGTTTAATATAGTTTGTTAATATTCAAAATTTTTTTTAATTTTGTTATCAAATTTTCATGACACGGATTCTGAATTTGACGGGTTAGCCCAGTTAATTTTGTGTTTACCCGTCAAATTTTGTTTTTATTTAGTTATCAAACTTTCACGACATGAATCCAAGGTTTGACGGGTTGACCTGGTTTAAAGGATTAATTCAATTAATTTAGATTTTTTTTCTCCATTAATTTTTTTCTTTCTTTTGGTTTTTTTTAATTAATATATTTAATTATCACACTTTTATAATATAACCTTGATTCCAGACTCACATCCAAGACTATTGAGTTTGGTATTACAATCAAACCCACTTAAAGTTGGGTCATGCAAGTTTAATATTATTATTAATATTCAATCACATCCAGAACTCTTGAGTATAACTTTACAAAAAAACCTAATATTTTTAGGTCTTAATTTTTTTTTTAATATTTTTTATATAAAAATTATTAACCTAACGGGTCATTTAACTAGTATATAGCTATTCTAGCTCCTTAAACTACATCGGTTTGCACAAGATGCCAAAATTACTTGTCTTTAGTCCTTAGTTGCATTGCAATACAAAGGCTGACCCAAGCGTGCAACGTTTGTTTCTTGATTCTTACGTTACACTCAATTAATAATATATATATATTGGTGGATAAATTTAATGACATGGCGTCATTACCGGCACCCTCACCTACCCGGTGGCTGGGGTATACTTTATGTGATCCTTGTTTTTATATTTTAAAAATGATTATTTTTTTTATTTTAAATCAATATTTTTTTGATATTTTTCAGTTATTTTAATATATTAATGTTAAAAATAATTTTTTTATTTTAATAAATATTTTTAAAAATAACTGGTATAAATTTATAGTTTTCTCCTTCGGTAATTTATGATGCGGGTTTATGTCAAGTGCCACGCTGTATATGCGGTGCGTGTCACGCTGTATATGCTGAGCGTGTGGTCGGCCGCATTACCGTCATTTGATAAAACACCACCCACCCGTTGTTCTAATAAAGACAGCACAAGATGCATTAAGGTCATCGATGGAAATGTCCTTTATATCCAGACCATGACATGCAATTCAATTGATCTCTAGTCTTTTTCTTTTTGTATTTATTGGAGATACCGACTTCGGTAAAGATCCTCCCTACTCCTACTCCTTCAAATTGTTTCAAGCGACATCTTGGGTGATTATAGTATTTTTAATTAAATAAGAAAAAATTGAGGCTTGAGTTAGTGATTTCAAAGTTAATTTAATATCATCATTAAAAAAAACAATGATATTAGATAAATTGAACAAAAAAAAATATAGTAATAATTAATTGTAAAAAATAAACTGTCAAATATTATAAGAAGATATCATTCCAATATTTTTAAAACTACTTCATGATTTTATTTGATAATAAAACAAAAACTAAATAAGAATGTGATAACTTCATTATAAGTGAAATGAAAAAAAAATTAAAACTTAATTTTTAATAAATCAAATATTAAAAAATAAAATTTTAAAAAATCTAATCCAAGTTAGCTATCAAATTTAAAAATCAAAATAATAAGAAAAAATAAAAAAAATAAAAAGTTGTTGTCGTTAAATCAAAAATTAGTAAACTACATGTGCCGAAATTAGTAAACTACATGTGCCGCTTATAAGAAAGGATTTATTGAGACGATTTAAAAAATATCAAAGGATATGCAAATTAATTTTTTTATTATTATATTTTATATTTATCAAAATATCAAATTGATTTATAATCAACTTGATTAATTAAAACTAAAAACCAATGGACCTTGCAGAAAATATTAAAAAAAATTCTTGGAAGCCAGTTAAACAAAAATTTACTTTCAAGATCATTTAGATATTTTATTATATTTCTAAAATATAAAACAACCCACTTATTTCTAATAATAAATTTGATAATATCTAATTAACCTCGTAAAAATAAATTATTACCTCTAATAGCTATAATAACTAAGCTAGTTAATTGGTTTTTTAAGAGTAAAATATTAACTACAATGTTCAAATGAACAATAAATCATCTTGTAATGTACAATGTTTTCCTCTCTCCTCTTAGCTTTTGGTAATTATCTGTTGCGTCCCCTTCCTTTGAGATCTATAAGAAAACCTTCTAACAATTGTCACTTTCCATCTCCACATATCCATTTGGACTATCTCGTTGTGTTTTTCTTGGGAATAATCCTCTTGGTAAAAGTCCAGTCCACAAAAAGTTAATTAAGGCAGCATGCTTCCTGGCAAACACTTCCAGCTTTTGTCCTCTTACGTTTGGAACGCTGACATACTTCCAAGAGCAAGCTTCCTGCTTCTTACTGGTACCTGCCTCCCCTTCAAGATTGATTCTCCTATAAGTATCAAGCATCAAAGCTAACCTTCCTAACTTAGAAGGAAAAGCAAGATAGTCTTTCCAAAATTAGCTCAAGCCCAGATGAGTTCCACGACACCATTGTTAAAACCAGATGTGACCTTATCACTTACGTTGTCACCCAGCTCCCCTTCCCCTCATGACCAAACTCTAAAGCCTGAAGAAAGAGGCATACGTCTTATCTATCTCCTTCTAAAATGTGCAAAACATGCATCCTCGGGCAATCTTCATCGAGCCGATGCGTGTCTTTTGGAGATATCGGTGCTTTCATCGATTTTGGGTGATTGCATGCAAAGGCTGGCTGCTCGTTTTGCCTCCGCCCTTGCCATTCGCCTTGTCAAGCGTTGGCCCGGCATACACAAGGCGCTAAACCAAGCCCAACAACCCAAAGTCGACCTTGATAGGGCCAAGCTCCTCTTTACCAGAACCTTCCCTTACCTTAGTTTCGCTTATGCCATCATAGCCAAAACCTTACTCCATGCCATGGCAAACGAGCGTGTGATTCACATCGTAGATTTGGGCTCCGGTGACTCGAACTTGTGGGTCGCACTTCTCCGTGGTTTCGCCAACTCACCACACGGGCCTCCACATTTGAAGATCACCTGTGTTAATGGCAGCAAAGCTATTCTTGAGAAGTTAGGTCAAAGGCTTGTCAAAGAAGCAGAAAGCGTGGGCGTCCCCTTTCAATTTAATTCTATAAATGCGAGCTTGAGAGAGTTAACAAAAGACATGTTTAAGGCTGGATCAGGAGAAGCGCTAGCTTTCGTATCAATATTAAATCTTCATGTTTTATTATCTGAAGATGACCAAGTGGTTGCACATTTTGGGGTTAACAAGAGCGACGGCATTAAAGATTGCAAGCAAATTGGTGATTTTCTAACGATGATTCGGTCAATGTCACCTACGTTATTATTTGTCGTAGAGCAAGAAGCGGACCACAATTTGAATCGATTGGTGGACCGATTTGGAGAGGGATTGAGTTATTACAGCGCAGTGTTTGACTCGATAGATGCCACTTTGGCGAGTAATCTGGCTAGTGATGAAAGGCTTATTTTAGAGGAAATGTTTGGAAGAGAGATCGAGAATATTGTAGCCTGTGAGGGGTTGGAAAGGATTGAGAGACATGAGAGGTATGCAAGGTGGGTGGTTAGGCTTGCACAAGCAGGGTTTAAGCCAGTTCGGTTCTGGCATTATTCAGGCGAGGATGCTAAGCAAATTATGGATACCTTCGGCAAGAATGGGTACAAGACTGTTATTGAGAGAACAGGCTTGATGATTTGTTGGCGTGAACGACCACTATATGCTCTTACTGCTTGGACCTGTTAGCATTGTACATTTGGGTATTCCTTTTCACTGTCGGAGTATATTTGTAGTTGCATAAATACTATAAATATCTGGGTGTGGTGATGTGGGCTTAGTAGGAACAGACGCACAACACTTTTATCCTCCTATTTCTTTCTCTTCGTCGAGACGGCCTTTCGATATCTCTTGCTGGAGGACAGGGGCAGGTTGTGAGTGATCGTGTCGCGGGGCCCTTGATGGCTTAACTGGATCAGGTGGAGGGCAAGTTGGTGGTGGCGGAAACGACGGCAGCAGTGGTGGTGGAGGTGTACCCTTATCTTTTGCCGGTCATGGCGAAGGAGATCATATGTTTACTAGTTCAGCAGGTCTGCATTTTAAATGAGCATATACGCTAGCTAGCTACTAGTGTTAATAATGAATATCCCAATTTAAAGATCTGATTAATTAGTGTCTTCCCGTATTAAGTTCAAGAATTAGACAGGGATATTGGTGCTGAATCAGTATTTCTTCAAGATCAAGAAGAAGAAGAGTGCAGGAAATTCTGTGTCCTTTTCATTTTGTTAGCAAGAAATTTAAACAATGTTGTCGTTGTTGCGATCAACATTGCAAATGGTGATTTTGTAGAGGGGAATTGTATCAGATCAGGAGAGGATGTAGTCCTTTGAAAAGCTAAATGAAGAGCGGATTAATCGAAGATCCTGTTAAGTGTGCCCAAAATCAGTAAGTCAACACACACAAATTAAATCATAATTCTGAATTTTTTTAATGAAATATTATGTTTTCATCTTAATTTCTTATTAAAAAAATATCACCTTAAATATTTATTTTAAATAAAACTAAGTCAATTAAATTATATTTAATCAATTTCTATATAACTTAATTTTTTTATTAAAAAATATTAATAATATTTAAATATTTTTTATATTAAAAAAATTACTCTACTCAACTCAAATCAAATCATATTGATATATTATAAATGGGATGTCATGCAAAAAGTAATTATTTTAATAACCGTGTGTATGAGAAGAAATAAATAGTTTGCATAAAATAAACTACAAGGAAAGCCAAGCGCTAAGTAATTAATTAAAATAGACTACTGGTACGGAATGTCATGCAAAAATCAGAATGTTGAAGCGAAATGGAGCCCCTCCCTCCCTCCACAAACAATCTCCTTAAAACCCGTACGTTAACATGCAAGAAAAGAGGCAGGCCTGTAAATAATATTAGACTTGGTCTCTCACCATAGATGATAGATCCCATCTTCCCCTCTTCTCCCAATCATTTTCTCATGCATCAAGCCGAAGTGCCTCCCTCAATCCATTAATCCTCCCGTCTTCTTCCTCGACCTTCCACCTTCCTTCAATCTTGATCCCAGCTCTCCTTTTCTGCCTTTATCCTATGCTACGCAGGTACGTCCATTGTCGTTAATTAGCACTGATTGCAGGTATATGTATGGCTTCTTTTCGAATTCAACGAGGCAGCTCCATCGCTCTTTATTGACTCCAATCCCATCCAGCCCAAGGTTTTCTTCCCCTTTTCCTTCTTTTCTGGTGAGTTTTTCTTGGATCAGATTTTACACATATACAAGCAAGAAATCGAACGCCATTAATCATAATTCGTACGATTCGTAGCTATTTATACACATCATATATGCTCGTGATCATGATGAGGTGCAAATGTTATGGTGTGTTCGTTGTATCGTCAATCAAAAGGCCATTGGTCAAGAGACATTATTAAACGATCGAGCAGCAGCCTAACTACAAAATTAATTAATTAATTGATAATGGCAACTACTCTGTCTTCCCAACCATCCAAGAAGGGCATACGTAGCCCAGCTGGGAACACCGCCAATAACAACAGCTCCCAGCAGGGAAATCGTGGTTCCACCGGTCAAACTGTCAAATTCGCTAGACGAACTTCAAGCGGCCGCTATGTTAGTCTATCAAGAGAAGACCTTGATATTTCTGGAGAACTCTCGGGAGATTACACGAACTATACGGTGCAGATTCCCTCCACACCTGACAATCAGCCAATGGACACGTCCGTGGCGGTCAAGGCCGAAGAGCAATATGTTTCCAATTCTCTTTTTACAGGTGGGTTCAATAGCGTTACGCGCGCGCATCTCATGGACAAGGTGATAGATTCGGAGGTGTCTCATCCTCAGATGGCTGGTGCCAAGGGCTCTTCGTGTGCAATGCCTGCTTGCGATGGCAAGATCATGAAGGATGAGAGAGGACATGACGTCATACCTTGTGAATGCAGGTATAATATCAAGCGCTGACTTCTCTTAATTACGTACAGGAACATAATTTAGTTTATTTTAATTTTCTGCTCGCATGCAGGTTCAAGATTTGCAGGGATTGCTATATGGACGCCCAAAAAGATACTGGTTTATGTCCAGGGTGCAAGGAGCCATACAAGGTGGGTGATTACGAGGATGAAATACCAAATTTTTCCAGTGGAGCACTGCCATTGCCACCTCCAAGTAAAGGAGGCGATCACAATAACATGACAATGACGAAGAGAAACCAAAATGGAGATTTCGATCACAACAGGTGGTTGTTTGAGACACAAGGTACTTACGGCTATGGGAATGCCTTTTGGCCCCAAGATGACATGTATGGCGATGATGGCGATGAAGGGTTTCCTGGTGGCATGTTAGAAAATATGGATAAGCCATGGAAGCCCCTCAGTCGTGAGCAGCCAATCTCCAATGCCATTATCAGCCCTTACAGGTGATACATGCATATATATATATCTTAATTTGTCTTAGTTTTGGATAATTTATTATTAGAATCTGCTTTTATAATTAAAAGTGCAACATTTATTACAGACTAACATTGCCAGAATTAAAAATGTCTAGTTAATTTAGAGGAAATTGATATGAATTGGTATAAAAATAAAAGAGAGGGTAATTGAAAAGAGATTAGTGCTGTGCTGTGAATGACTACAGGTTTCTAACTGAACTGCAACTCATCTCATACTAAATTTCTGCAAGCGGGTACCATCCAGCTTTCTGAAGCCCCAATAAATCTCGCAGTCACGGTGGCACCAGCGGAACATGGAGTACTTGGTCGACTTAGAAACAAGAAAAAAAACTCACAAATTTTCGAATTTTCTGCAACCTTTCTCCTGTATATATATTTGCACATATCGATGCTGACTTACATATAACTGACTCCAGACAAAAATTAATGATAAATTGGTAAGCCCGCATAACATTTCTTATGCACGCATATTCGCAGGTTGCTGATTGTGGTACGACTGGTTGTGCTGGGTTTCTTCTTGCATTGGAGAATAATGCATCCAAATGATGACGCAAGATGGTTGTGGGGCATGTCCGTGGTTTGTGAAGTATGGTTTGCTTTCTCATGGATCCTGGATATAATTCCCAAACTTTCTCCTATCAACCGGTTCACTGATCTTGAGGTCCTCCGTGACAAGTTTGACATGCCATCGGCTTCCAATCCCACAGGCAGATCTGATCTCCCTGGTATTGACCTCTTTGTGTCCACTGCTGATCCTGATAAAGAGCCACCACTTGTCACTGCCAACACTATCCTTTCCATACTCTCGGTGGATTATCCTGTAGAGAAGGTGGCATGCTATATCTCTGATGATGGAGGTGCACTCCTCACTTTTGAGGCAATGGCTGAGGCAGCAAGCTTTGCTGATTTGTGGGTTCCATTCTGTCGAAAACATAACATTGAGCCAAGGAACCCCGAAACCTACTTCAGCCTAAAAGTTGATCCCACTAAGAACAAAAGCAGGATTGATTTTGTCAAGGATAGAAGGAAGATGAAAAGGGAGTATGATGAATTCAAGGTGAGGATCAATGGGCTTCCAGACTCCATTAGGAGGAGATCAGATGCTTTCAATGCAAGAGAGGAAATGAAGATGTTGAAGCACATGAGGGAGAGCGCCGGAGGTGATCCTTTGGAGCCAATAAAGGTCCCGAAAGCTACATGGATGGCTGATGGCACCCATTGGCCTGGAACTTGGGCCTTCCCAGCTGCCGAACATTCCAAAGGTGACCACGCTGGAATTCTTCAGGTACCGGAAAACTTCATTCGTTTTTTATTTTCTTGATCATAAGCCTGTCTTGTAAATAATTTGATCGGGAATATATTAATTCATGATCATGTGGGTGCAGGTGATGTTGAAGCCTCCTAGCCCTGACCCACTGATGGGAGGTGCGGATGATAAGATGATAGACTTTACAGATGTGGACATCCGTCTACCAATGTTTGTGTACGTTTCACGAGAAAAGAGGCCAGGCTATGACCATAATAAGAAAGCTGGTGCCATGAATGCTCTTGTAAGAGCATCTGGCATTCTATCCAATGGTCCATTCATTCTCAACTTAGATTGCGATCACTACATCTACAACTGCAAAGCTATCAGGGAAGGAATGTGCTTCATGATGGACAGAGGAGGTGAAAATATCTGCTATATACAGTTCCCTCAGAGATTTGAAGGCATTGATCCTAATGATAGATATGCTAATCGCAATACTGTGTTTTTTGATGGAAACATGCGTGCCCTTGATGGTGTTCAGGTACTTAAAATTAAAAAAATAAAAACAAATACTTGTAGATATAATTATTGCCAACGTCAATTACAAGAACACACAGATTAACAGTGATGGATTAATCTTACATACATGCGTTACAGGGCCCGGTTTATGTTGGAACGGGTTGCATGTTTAGAAGATTTGCATTATATGGGTTTGATCCACCGAATACAAGTAAGACCGAGGAAAAGAAAGAAGCAGAGACACTTCCCTTAAGAGCTACCGACTTCGATCCTGATCTTGATTTCAATCTGCTACCCAAGCGGTTTGGGAATTCTACAATGCTGTCTGAATCTATTCCTATTGCCGAGTTCCAAGGCCGCCCTTTAGCTGATCATCCTGCTGTCAAGTATGGACGTCCTCCTGGTGCTTTGAGGGTCTCTCGTGAACCACTTGATGCCGCTACAGTTGCTGAAGCCGTTTCTGTCATTTCTTGCTGGTAACGCCAACCTTTCCATTTCATTATTGATCAACTATAGCCAGAAATTACATCATCTGTGACCTCTATTTTTTTTAAAAAAAGAGAGAGAACACGAGACATTCACCATCCATGTTATTACATGCTGCTTTATGTTTAGGTACGAGGACAAGACTGAATGGGGGGACAGAGTGGGTTGGATTTATGGTTCAGTCACGGAAGAGGTTGTGACTGGCTATCGGATGCACAACCGTGGCTGGCGCTCTGTCTATTGCGTCACCAAGCGTGATGCTTTTCGTGGCTCAGCTCCTATTAACCTTACTGACCGTCTCCACCAGGTGCTTCGTTGGGCTACTGGCTCTGTTGAGATTTTCTTCTCCAGAAACAATGCCTTTTTGGCCACTAGGCGTCTCAAAATCCTCCAACGCCTTGCTTACCTTAATGTTGGCATCTACGCATTCACCTCGATTTTCTTGATCGTCTATTGCTTTCTCCCTGCACTCTCTCTTTTTTCCGGATTCTTCATTGTCCAAACCCTGGACATCGCATTTTTAATCTACCTCCTACTTATAACTATTTGCCTCGTCCTTCTTGCCATTCTAGAGGTGAAGTGGTCTGGTATAGAGTTGGAAGAGTGGTGGAGGAACGAACAGTTCTGGCTTATCTCTGGAACCAGTGCCCACTTTGCTGCTGTCATGCAAGGCCTTCTCAAGGTGATTGCAGGAATTGAGATATCTTTCACTTTGACTTCCAAGTCTGCAGGAGATGACGTTGACGATATATATGCAGACCTGTATCTCGTAAAGTGGACATCCTTGATGATTCCACCCATTGTGATTGCCATGACAAACATAATTGCCATGGCCTTTGCTTTCATAAGGACGATTTATAGCACAGTTCCGCAGTGGAGTAAGTTTGTTGGCGGAGCTTTCTTTAGCTTCTGGGTGCTGGCTCATTTATATCCTTTTGCCAAGGGCTTGATGGGACGGAGGAGAAAGACCCCGACCATCGTGTTTGTTTGGTCCGGTCTCATTGCCATTACAATCTCTTTGCTATGGATTGCCATTAGCCCACCAAAGACAACTGGAACAACTGATGGAGCTGGGGGAGGGTTTCAGTTCCCTTGACTGCTGCCAGCTGGGTGAACAGATGTATGAATGAATCTTAGATCACTGAGTTGTAAGATTTTCAGGATCCAAGACAGTTCAAGAGAACAAGGCTTGAGATGGAACGAGATTTTGCACTTCAGTATTTTCTTTCTTTAACTTTCTAATAGGCTTACGGTCAGCAAAAAGTAGCCTTGAAGGAATGGTTGCTTGCTGAAAAATCTGTAAGCTGAAGGTCAAACATTGATGTCACTCCCATAAATTTTCGTGATAATTCAGTGGCCTATTTTTTTCAATCCCCTCAGTAATTCTGTCCCCATTCAAATGCATTGACGCAATTGCATCACAGGCACCTAGAACATTGCCAGCACGTCGTTTTTAAGCCTCCCCCTGCCCAGATTGTTATATAAGCATGCACTTAATCATATAGCATATGATCAAACATTCAATTCAGAAAAATAATCAAGCAGTAAAAAGGCGCATGAATGAATTCCTTGGCCTTAAAAGTGACCGCCGACAGAATTAGAAGATTCAACACCCATCACCCTTTTCTCACTGAGAACTAGCTAAATACATGGATTCTAATATAATCCACCACATCCCCCCTTCTTTCCCTTTAGTAAAACCAAAAAGGCATTATATGAAGGGAAAGAAAAAACTGAAATATGTAAATAATTCCTTAATGATTCAATTCTGATGATTTATGCTAATTAATTACAGAATTAAACAAAACAAAACAAGATTGTAAATAAATATATCCAATTAGATAATCAACTGTGAGTGTGACTAGCAAATTACACTACAAAATCAGAGTTTTGACTTGATCCTACATATTTCAACTCTTCGAAGCAAGATGACTGCGAAATCTCCTCCCTGTGTGCTCAACTCGAGTGACCGCCAAAATGCGAATCCTAAAGATCTGACATCTCAAAGGGCACTCGCACGAACAACTGGCCATGCAGGGTGACCACAGCAGATGTCTGATGCGGATCAATTCTGGTAGGTAAACTCACGACCTGAAAGCAAAACCTTCTGTTAGTCTTATTACTATTTACTTGGATGTGGTCCTTGCTGATTTTAAAACCTGACGCCGCAAAACACCCATCCACAAGTTAAGGCAGATGTTAGGTCATGAAGGCTTTAGAATCAGTCTAGGAATAGCAGTTTCATATTGAAGAATCGAGGACATGGATGCAACAAAACAGAAAGTTACTATTTTATTCTTCAACTGTAAAAGATTGAAATTCTGATATTGGAAAATATTTGCATAAATAATACACAGCCAAAAACTCAGTCTACAACATTCTCTGAGTGCTCTGAACATGCAAAAAAAGTCAAACAAACCATGCAAACAAATGCAAATAACAAAGCCCTGTTCATGCTTAACAAACCTTTTTAAAAGGTGTCACGCCCCAAGGATTATCCAGATGCTCTGGTTGGCCAGATATGATCAAACGCCCTGCTGGATCAGACTGAACATGCACCTGACAACAAAGGACAGAATAGACTTAGCACATGAAGATTTATGGAATGTATGGATTCAGTTAGAAAGGCAATATATATATATATATATATATATATATATATATATATATATATATATATATATATATATATATATATATATATATATATATATATATATATATATATAAGGAGAAGAAACAAAAGCAAACTCAATCGAAGGCAATATCACAGACAACGGGGCAAGTGCCATAAAGTTACAGAACAGGCTAACCACCCCTTGGGCTGGACCTCCAAGTTGGACCAGGCTGTTATGTCATTCTAGGTACACTTCTAATATTGCTTCCTAATTGAAGGTTCTGTAATTTTCATGCTCAAATGAAGAGACATTGTCAGGCTCAATTTCCATGAGCAAATTAGAGAGTAGCGTAACTGGATGCAATCCCAAATGGCAAGAAAGAGAGCACCAGAACTTAAAAATTAAGTTTCCTTGCTTTGCTGGTGTACTTCTAAGCAAAAGCCAAAGCATTTGGACCAGTCATCATTTGCATCTGACACTCATTTTGCTGCACTGCAGCCTCCATAATCAAACTTTACATCTAAAAACTTGAACTTCACTTAAAAAGCTCAATTAGTCTGTGTCATAGTTATCGAAATTGAGAAATGGGATGGACGCGATAATGTGATTGTGAGTGTACATGAAAGAGAAAGAGAGCTTACCTCCTCACGCAGAAGCCCTGGAACTAAAGCATATATCTCAAAGCAGTCATTCTGCATGAAGTGAAAAATTAAACCATATTAGTTCTTAACTAGGAGAAGCTTGGGGAGAAAATTATCAAAGTACCATAAGAAAGATGAGAAAACTTACAGTTTTTTGCACATTGATTTTTACCCAATCAGCTGGGGGTCCAACATCAATGACCATTGCATCTCCTCTGCCAAAACAAAACCCAATTCAGCACTTCAAATGTATGGGTACAATCATCAAATCAAATATCGAGGCGTATAATGTGATGAAAGAACCACTGATCTTAACTGTGATTTTATTGCCTTCTTGTGACCAAAGTGGACAGCACCCTCAACAGGTGATAGTCGTTTACGCTTCAGTAAGCCTAAGTCAATAGGTCAAGTTTAGAAAGAAAGGCCATGTTTGCAATTAAAGTGCTGAAGATGCTGAATCAGTTAATTAGTCATACCGTTTGTTTTAAGCTGCTTGTCACCCTTTGGTGTGGAACCCAGGTTCTTATCCTAAATTAAAAATAAAATAACTAAATGATGAAGTTACACAAAACAATGCAAATTCCTCCTATGATGAAACCAATCCACATGATGGGAAGGGAAAAAGGTAAAACAATCAACAGAAAGCCAAAATTTCACATTTGTAGAGATTAGAAGGTGACAAACCTTAATGATTGGATGACAAACCTCACCATTACCAAGAAGACGCTGGGAATGCCAACCCTGCATTGCACGAGCTGCAGCATCCCTTCTTGCCCTACCTGATGCAAGAGCTTGACTTCCACCAGCCTGTAATTAAATTGAAAATTAAATAAAATAGCACTCCAGGAAGATGCAAGATTGTATTCAAACAAACAAACCTTGCCAAATAGAACTGAAAGCATGAAAGTTTCAGCTCAATCATAAAGACAGAATAAAACAAGCCAATTGAAATCCACAACAGATATACTTTGAAAAGCATATACTCCATCAAATTTAAGAAGCGGGTAAAAATAAAAATAAAGAGCGCAACATAATAAATAACTTCGATGAAGTTTCAGAATTTACTTTTGCCCGTCAACTAGAATTTTAAGCTACTGCACATCTCCATATCATCAAAGGCCTTAAGTCCTTTGAAATCAGTTCATGAGTACACAAGAATCAACTCAGTTTTCCAACACATAGCTCACCCATTGTTATAACATCCAAATCCTGACTTAAAGCAACTGATCCATAGTGAATGCAACTATAGCCAGTCCAGTAAAACCCCACACCAAAACTCATCTAAATTTCTTAGAAAAGACTACCTTTCTGTTTTCCAACACATGATAATCGCAATCCTGTAAAATTGTCTACTTTCTATGCATAGCAATTTTATCTGCAGAATCAAATCTCCATTGCATCCGTCGTTGAATCACTAGAAGACAGTCCAAGTTTACAGAATATCTGGGAAAAATTAAAACCTACGATTTTATTAACCATACCTGATTATAATTATTCCCAAATAAAAAAATGTAACTGTTACAGCTTTCACTCCACTATCCACAAACCAATGTACAGCATGAACACCTAATTCTAATGCAACACTTTCATTCTTAAACCTTCAAATGGTACTCTCTGCCAATAAAATGTCTTGAAGACCACTTACCCAATTGCATTAAGAATCTTGAAGACACAGGTGAGACATGCAAACATCAATTGCAGTTAACTATTAAAAGTTACCTGATTTTCAGCCCTCATAGATTCTGTCAAGGGGCCATCTGAAAAAGGTAGCTCACCATTCTTTAATTTATTCTTTTCATATTCAAGGAGTGCCTGAAAAAAACAATGCTCGTGAACTCCAAGAACCAGGTAAAGGACAAACTGGAAATGCAAGATACAACATTTTCAAAAAAATAAAAAGTGTGCAATTAAAGCATAACCTTCTCATAAAAGATTCGAAATGTCCAAGAGACAGTAGTGCAGGTTCTGTGCAATTCAAAGCACGATGAAAAACTCAAAATTAGTATCCAATAAGAAATGCAAGTTCTCCAGATGTGCAATAGAAAAGTGATCATGATTGTCAAACAAGACACAGGAGTCAAGTTTCATGTTAATTAACCTAACTTGTGGCATCCAATCATAGGGACAACTCTGTTTCTTTCCCTATATATATTTACAAACTCAAGAAAATCACTACCAATAGAAGCACTACATAAAACAAAAAGCTTTGGGATCTCTTACAAGTATTAAATAAGTAAACATGCAAAGTAATTTATACTCACACAAATTTGCTAGAGTAATATGAATCATTTCCTAAAACCTTACCATAGAACTAACAATTGACACAGATATTAGATATCAACTAAAGGAAAAAGCATCTGTAGAAAAGAAGAAATTACTTTGGTGGTTTGAAAGATTCTCCCACTTGCCGCCATAATTTGCATGATGTCACCTACACATGATCATGACCGAAAGGTAAATCTATGATACATTCTCTAGCAGCAATATTCACACACATAATTTTCTAAACCTTTTTTTTTTTGTTCCTTTGTTAATGACACACGGAACACAATCAAGAGATTGAGCAAAATGGACCCACAATAAGAAGTCAAAACTATTTAAGATCAAGCAGTGTCTGAAATATTGTCAAGCACACATTGGAGTTCACAGTGTCTGAAATCATGTCACCAAGTAGTTGGAAACAACGCAAAAGAAAAGGAGAAGAATGCTAAAACCCGGCACATCATGCAAGAAGTTCACAGGTTAAGCTGGATCAATGTAAGACAACATGAGAGCTGATTTATGACGACCTTTTGAAATCACTTGCAACACATGATTAATTACGTCAACAAGGCATCCAGCAGTAAAGGGAATTGCAAATAGAACCCATAGTTGGCTAAATGAAAGGCAGCCTGCGTTGCAGGGGAAGAGAAATTAAGAAAAACCTGCTCATAGCCTCCCAACTTGATCACCAATCTCCATAACCTACATGGAATGAGTAAAAAAGACAAAAAAAGAAAACTATGACTTGTTATAAGGAAAAGCGAGCGAAAGAAAGAAGAAGAGAAAGAAAGGGACTTACTTGAGCAAATTGAGCTCTTCTTTATAAAATTTGGGGGGTTTGAATTCCAAGTGGTTCTGTTTATGAAAAGATTCAACATCCTTCATAAAAGCAGCTTGCTCTTCCTCAGTTCCGGACTCGTAACCATCAGCAGAAGAATCCAAAAGGAAAGACTTGGTTGGTGGTGGTGGAGTGTCGAGAGCAGAAGCATCCAATTTGGGTGGTTTAGGAGCTTCCTTCTTGTCAATTTCTGTAGGAACTACAGCACCTTTCTCATCATCATCTTCTTCATCTTCAGCTTTGGGGTCCGACTGACTCGAGGGAGGAGGAGGTGCGTGAGTGCCCTCGTCATCATTTTTGAGAGGCGGAGAAGAAAGCTGTTTGGCATCAGCAACATTGGTAGCGGTGGTGGCTAAATCAGTGTTGGGCTCATCATGAGGTTCCTTTTTGTTGTTGTTATCAACTGTTTCGTCCCCCTTTCCCTCAGACTTGATGAAATCTTGAGCGGCGGCGGCATTACAAGTATCATGATCATGAGGATGAGGAGTGGCAGGATTCGTATCGGTTAGGTAAACTGAAGATTGGGTATTATCCTTGTCCTCTAGAGCTGAATCATTAAGGGCGACTGAAGGAGGAGTGAGAATCGGAGCAGCCGTAGCATCAACATCGTTACCTTTAGGGTCTTCGCTGGAGGCTCTGGGTTCGGCTCCCCCTTCCTGTTCCGCTTCCTCTTCACCTTCCGGTTTGAGATTGTCGGGAGCGGGCTCCTTCTCAGTGGCGGCTTCTTCTTCTTCTTCTTTGGTATCCACCATTTTGTCTTCAGTGTTATTTTTACCATCACTTGCCATTTATTATTATTGATTGGATGGTGAATGTGAAAACCCCCTAAACAAAAAGTTGCAGACTTTTCGTTATGATTAACAAAATAAATAAAAGAGAGAAACTGAGGAAGAGGCAGAGACGCTAGAGAGAGAAAGGGCTGTGAAACCCTAGCTTGATATGGTTTATTTAAATCGACCAAGCAAGAAACAGAGGTCCACACGACACGTAGTGTATTTATTATTATTTAATGCTACATTGAATATTATTATTATTATTAAACTCGCAAACACTCCAGCCCTACCCAGGAAGAACAGCTTTTTTTTTCTTTCCTTTTAAGATTTATTCTTGAGTAGGAAGGAGCATTAAAACTTAAAAGAGGCTAGGATAGACAGTAAGAAAAAGGGGGAAACAAATAGAGAGGAGGAAATAAGGAAACAACACGACGACTATCCATAAGGGATGGGAGGTGGCATTGTTCATCAATTCACTCACCTCTACTCGGTCAGTCCTGGACTTCTTCTTCTTCTTCTTCCTCTAGCTCTCCTTCGTTCTTCTTTTGCTTCCACTTTCCAGATTGAGAGAGAGAGAGAGAGAGCTGTGGTCGGTAGAAGAGAAGAGTGGTTGCTCAACTGACTCGAAGCCCTTGTGAGCTTGTTTGTTCAAGGAAAGCTAAAGGTAGAGAATGTAGGGGGCAGCGCAGCGACGCAATGATGGGTTGAATTCATGATCATATCACGGCACGCGTGAACCGATTTTAATTCATCGGCTGGGTTGGTTCGCTTTGGCTCAGCTCAGGCAGTCCCTCTCCCCGCCTTCCCTCACTACCCAGTTTTATTGGGCCTAAGGCCTATTCGATCCGCTCTTTGTAATTAATTAAAAGGCCCATCATCACCTGCATCTGATCAACTCAAAGATCCTTCAGGCTGCAAGCTGTAGAAATGGAGAGCACTCTCTCTCTCTCCCTAGCGTGCTATTTTCATCTGATCTCACTCCCTCCTTCCTAATTCGTCGATGAACCACCATAATTATTGCCTTGGCCTCTCTCCTTTTTTGTTTTGTTTTTGGTTCCTATTTTAGTTTATCATCACGCTGACCCAAACGCACATCCATAAGAATTTCCTGCCTATCACATATCGATTTGCTAATACAACAGCTTCCCACCTTTTTTCCCGTTGTTCTAGCCCCAAGGGCTTCTTCTTCTTGAAACCCTAGGACACCCCCCCTCTCTTCACTGCTTAAATCTCCTATCGAAAGCAGAACAGAAAAGACGCCAAGAAAGAAAGTGGGAGCTCATTATCAGTAGCAGTAGCAGTTTCTAAGTGTGGGTCAGTTGAGTTGTATCCTTTATACCACTTATTCCTCATTTCCTTAGATGTACTAATCGTACCACATCTTTTCATTTTAAGTGGAGTAGACAGACACTATTTTAGGTTTGTGTATGTTAGTTTAATTTCATCACATAAGTTGAATTTGAGATGGAAAACGAGGTACTTGAATTCGATATAGGTTTAGGAAGTGGAGCTGATGATGATGATGATGATGATGCTGTTGACATCGATATCGACGACGATTTGCCTTCCACTCCTCTCCTTCATCTTACCACTTCTCACAATTCTGCTTCCACTTCAGCTACTCGACTTTACCTTCCTGAGGGTGACCTTTCGGATCTTGAACCTTATGAGGGCATGGAATTCGAGTCTGAAGAGGCTGCCAAGGCCTTCTACAATTCCTACGCTAGGCGTGTTGGCTTTAGCACCCGTGTCAGCTCTTCCCGCCGTTCCAGGCGTGATGGAGCTATTATTCAGAGACAATTTGTGTGTGCCAAAGAGGGCTTTAGGAATTTGAATGAGAAGCGTACCAAAGATAGAGAGATCAAGCGCCCCCGTGTTATCACTAGAGTTGGTTGCAAAGCTTCCTTGTCTGTCAAAATGCAGGATTCTGGCAAATGGGTTGTCTCCAGTTTTGTGTGAGGACATAATCATGAGTTGGTCCCTCCCGATCAGGTGCATTGCCTCCGTTCACACAGGCAAATATCTGGCCCTGCTAAGACCTTGATCGATACGTTGCAGGCTGCTGGAATGGGCCCTCGTAGGATTATGTCTGCCTTAATTAAGGAGTATGGTGGAATTAGCAAAGTTGGATTTACAGAGGTCGATTGCAGGAATTACATGAGGAACAATCGTCAGAGAAGCATGGAAGGAGACATCCAGCTCCTTTTGGATTATTTGAGGCAAATGCAAAGTGAGAACCCCGATTTCTTTTATGCACTCCAGGGGGATGACGGTCAGTTTACGGGCAATGTGCTGTGGGCTGATCCAAGAGCCAGGGCAAACTACAGTTATTTTGGCGACACTGTTACTTTTGACACCACCTACAGGTCCAACAGGTACCGCTTGCCCTTTGCGCCATTCACTGGAGTGAACCATCATGGACAACCTGTTTTGTTCGGTTGTGCTTTCATATTGAATGAGACTGAAGCATCATTTGTTTGGCTGTTTCAGACGTGGCTTACAGCAATGTCTGGCCGTCATCCCCTGTCGATCACCACTGATCATGATGCAGTGATAAGATTGGCCATCATGCAGGTCTTCCCTGAGACCCGCCATCGGTTTTGCAAATGGCATATATTCAAGAAATGCCAGGAGAAGTTGTCCCATGTGTTACTCAAACATCCAACTTTTGAGGCTGAGTTTCATAAATGTGTTAACTTGACCGAGTTGATCGAAGAATTTGAATCCTCTTGGTTGTCGCTTGTTGATAGATATGAACTTCGGGATCATGAGTGGCTTCAAACTATATATTCTGATCGCAGGCAGTGGGTCCCTGTGTATCTGCGGGATGCATTTTTCGCTGAGATGTCTATAACCCAGCGAAGTGATAGCATGAACTCATACTTTGATGGTTACGTGAACGCTTCAACCAATCTGAACCATTTCTTTAAGCTGTATGAGAGAGCTATAGAGAGTCGGAATGAGAAAGAAGTTAAAGCAGATTATGATACGATGAACACAAACCCAGTTTTGAAGACCCCATCTCCAATGGAGAAACAAGCATCCGGGCTTTACACTAGAAAATTGTTCGTGAGATTTCAAGAGGAGCTAGTTGGGACGTTAACTTTCATGGCATCTAAATCAGAAGATGATGGGGAGAGCATTACATACCAAGTTGCTAAGTTTGGGGAGGATCATAAAGCTTACCATGTAAAATTCAATGTTTTGGAGATGAAGGCGACTTGTAGCTGCCAGATGTTTGAGTTCTCTGGTCTTCTATGCCGACATGTGTTGACAGTCTTTAGAGTGACCAATGTCCTTACTCTCCCATCTCGTTACATTTTGAAACGATGGACAAGAAATGCCAAGAGCAATGTCATATTGGAAGAGCGCCCTACTGATGTACATAATGGCTATCTTGAATCTCATACTGTTCGGTATAATACCCTACGCCATGAGGCCTTCAAATTTGTAGAGGAAGGATCCAAGTCCCTAGACACTTACAATGTGGCAATGGGTGTTCTGCAAGAGGCCACAACTAGAGTTGCACAAGCAACAAAGAATGAGGGGAGAGCTGGTGATGTCCATGGCCGTAATAAAGGGGACTCGGCAAGCAGTGGAATTAGGGCTAATTATACCAGCGGGAATCATCTGGGGATCTCTGGCCAACCTTTGTCTGAGGTTAGAATCATTTTTCATTTACCATGCTTCGTGCTTATCTATTTTCTTGCAATCACATGGTGTCAATTGATTTCATTTATTACTGTCTACTGCTTCATTTCTCCATAGACCTACTTGTATACACCATTTTTCTATGTTCATTTTCTGTTCTTTTTGCTCTCTTAATAAGTTGGTTTTCTGCTAAATGCTGAACTTTCTCACCTTCTCAATGAACCCAAAATTTTGATTTTAAAATTCCCATGAGCAGCATCTATTTAGTGATTGAAGGATACCCTCATCATGGTGATCACTAGAAAATTGTCTATCTTAGGCCTGTGTCCATCCATGTACACACAAGCTCAAAACTTGGAAACCTCTGTTAACATGACTAGTATTCTTCACCTATTTGAGGTTTTTGGCAGGGGTGTTTTTGAAGAGCCCCTGGTATTCCTTTTTAGCTTTTTATGTTAATACTAATTAAACATACATACATGTGATCATGGTAATTTAATTCAAAATGAGAATTTCGGTAGAACCATTAATTGATTGCATCCTAATTTTAGGAATTTCTAGAAGTTCTCCTGTACTCCTAAATGCCTGTATTGAGTTATTATTCTGAATAGATGTGCTGAATGAAATAAAATCCATGCATCAGGGAAATCTAAATCGCATGATATCCTAAATAAAATCACTTCATTTTATGGAATTGTTCGTGGATGTTTGGGAAAATACAAGGGAAAAAAACGCAGTTAAAGAATTTGTAACTCTACAAAAAAGTTTGACTTGAAGTCGTGAAGTACAGAGGAAAATTGAAAAAAGAAATACTGTACATTGAGCTTGTAAATACTTGAGAGTAAAAAACAACCTTGTACATCTAGCTTTTCAATGAGAAGGCATCTTGACCAGCATAAGACCAACGCATACTGTTTTTCAATTTATTGAAGGTTCTCTCACGGTATCCTTTGCATGACGGTTAGTGCCCTCATTTCTGATATGGCGTTGCAACAGAGGTATCTGTATTATGATGCTCTAAGGTCTGTTTTTAATTTTCCTTCTCATTTACCACTTTGCAGGAGGAGTTGGACAAGAAAATCCAAGAACTTAGAGATGAACTGGAGTATGCAAATCGAAAGTGCGAAGTCTACCGAGCCAACCTGCTTTCAGTTTTAAAAGACATTGAGGATCATAAGCTACAATTGTCAATTAAAGTACAGAGCATAAAGATTAGTATGAAGGGCAGTATCTGAAGGTGCAGTAGAGTTTTAGCATCTGGTTTCGTTTGTAATTTCTTCCCCTTTCCCTTTTCCTTCCCAATCATATGAAAGTCCTAGTATTTAAACTGTGTTGTGGATGGCTTTTGTTTTTAACCTTTTCAGTGCTATAGAGAATTTAGAGATTGTGAATAACTTTGAATTTATGTTCTCTTGTACAGTGCACTTACTATCTTGAGATCTATACGAGGAAGCAATGATTTCTTCAATTTTAGGCAGATGCATGGCCAAAAGTTCTGTAATATATTTACCCAGTTTGTTTTCCCAGAATGGGTTCAGCCACCTTACGTACTGTCACGTACAGGATCGGTCTTTGCTCTCTCTGAAGTACATTGCTCATTGGTGTCCTATATTTACGTTGGTTCATGTAACATGCACAGTGAATTTAATTAAGCATATGGCCGGTGGTTTTTAGTTGGGCATCTTTCTGGATTTGAGCTTGGGTCTGTCCGTCTACTTCCGAATCGTGATCCAAAGGTTAAGCCGGAGGCATTCACATGATTCGATTGCATCTATAGGAAGGTCTAGTGACCGTCCCATCTATTTATCAGATTGGCTCTGCAGGAGACATTTTATCAGCTACCCCCGAGGAGTGAAAAAATGACATTCCGAGGAGACCTCTCTAGAAGAACGTTTGTGTTTCGCATTTCCGTTGGATTAGTAACGCTCTGTATCCATAAAAGTTCTTAGGTATGCAGCATGTGTTTTGAGGATCATGCAGGAAAGTCTTTGACAGTGAACTCAAATAATACACCTCGTCAACGAGATCATAGCACAACCTAAGGAGCTCGTAAATTCTAAACTACAAAATGTAACGGCGGAGAAAACCCTACTACTGACTACCACCTAACACAATTCCCTGATGGTCTGTGGTCGCGGTTTCGGTGTAAAGATCTGGAACTTGGTAGTTGAAAAACAGACCCATAAAATTTAACCTTGCGCGCTATATTCATTCTTTCAAACTCAGCCTTGCGTTCTGCACCTTCACCGAAAGCTTTAACTTCTGTTCTTCCATATCTTTTAAAACAGCTAGCAAGTTTGCTCGGTACACTTCACAGCGTTGGTTGGTACCCTCCAACTCAGCAGTCAATTCACGGATTTTCTTTTGCTTCTCATCCTGGGCAAGGAGAATAATAAATTAGAACAAATACTAAATGGAAATACTGCTTAATGCATACACAATTACAGAAAAAATAAAATAACATATCAATCTTGTACATCGATCACAACCATAACAACATAATGTTGTTCGATACACGGCCGATGCTGCCTTAAAGGCAACACTCCTTTCGATGAGTTTGACACATACATAATGATAATAAGTAGAGTATGACATACTGCAGTTACCAAGCAGATCATTTACCGACAAAATAACAAAATTACCATATCGTGGGAAGGCAAACAAGGAAAAAGAAAAGAAAGATCAAGGATGCATTATTTTTCAATTTCCCTCATTCTTCATTTCCAGGCATGCACCGATTGCAATAAATTGTCAGTGGATTCAGAAGCAATATGCATAAACTGTCTTTTAACTAAGCAGAAGCTTCAAACTTTTCAGTTATTAAAGAAGGAAAGGCAATATAACATTAGTCTCCCTTCAATATAGGCAGTACTTTGACTTCTAAACTATTTATTTTGTACTTTGTATCTTCCTAAAGTCAACAGGTGAAATATTTTAGGGTTTAGCTAAAATTAAATGCAGCACAAATGTTACTATGGGATGTAATTAACTGGTCGTATGGGCTGAAAGAAAGCTTAACCATATCAAGTTACAAGCAGGAAGAAACTAACCACAGACTGAAATGTTGCCGATGTATTATCTTCAGCAACATGAAGCTCTTGACTACTTCCATTTGTCAGAGTTCCACCTTGTGTGCTTCCAGAGCCTCGATTCTTCACATCAGAAACTTTCTTAGCAGCTTCTTGTAGAGCATCCATCGCCACATTATAAATGTGAATAGATTTTGCCCCTTCTTCAACATATTTGATGGCTTCCTGGCGCAAGTTGTTATAGCGAACGGTTAAAGACTCGCGAGAATCGTTCGGCAATTCGGAAGCTCCTTCATCTAATACAGCTCTGCTCTTGACATTAGTTGTCCATCGTTTCAATACATATTGAGATGGAAGTGTGAGGACATTTTTTGCTCTAAAAACTGCTAATATGTGTCGACAAATGATTCCAGAATATTCAAACATCTGGCAGCTGCAAGTAGCTTTCATCTCAAAAGAATTGAAACAAACAGTGTGTGCTTTGTGCCCTTCCCCAAACTTCGCCACGCGATAGGTGGTGATGGTTCCTGAATCGTCAATTTTTGTTGCAGGATTAGCAAGGGTCTCAACTAATTCATCTTGGAATTTCATGAATATTCTTCTAGTGTAGAGGCCAGCGGCTTGTTTTTCCATAGGAGAAGGTGTCTTTAGAACTGGTGTAGTGTTAGTAGTGTCATAGTCTGCTTTTAGTTCCTTTTCATGCCAACTTGCTAAAGCCTTTTCGTATTGTTTGATCAGCATTTGTATGGTGGTTGATGCACTCACATATCCATCAAAGAATGAATTTAAACCTCCACTTCCATCAGTTACTGACAACTCTCCAAAAAAAGTGTCTCGCAAATATACCGTGACCCATTGCTGTCGAGCATTGTACATCGACTGAAGCCATTCATTGTCCATGACGTAGTATCTTTGCAGAAGGGATTGCCAAGATGATTCAAACTCATCAATTGTCTCAGTCTCATTAATGCACTTCTTAAATTCAGTTTCAAACATGGGATGAGAGCGATAAATATGAGCCAGTTTTTCTTGGGTTTCTCTTAGTATGCCCTGCTTAGAATACCGATGGCGAGTCTCGGGAAGAATTCGTGATACAGCAGTCTGAATGAAGTGATCTGGATCGGTTGTGATAGAGATAGGCTGTTTACCAGACATAGCACGAAGCCAAGTTTGGAAAAGCCAAATGAAAGACGACTCAGAGTCATTGAGAATGAGAGCACAGCCGAACAAGACAGGCTGGCCATGGTGATTGATTCCCGTGAAAGAGGCAAACGGCACCCTGTAACGGTGTGTCCTGTATGAAGTATCCAAAAAAACAGTATCTCCAAAGTAATTGTAATTCATCCTGGCAGTGGCATCAGCCCAGAATATGGTTCCTCCTCCAGGCAAGTGATCAGTGTCGGGTTGAGTTGCATAAAAGAAAGCAGGATTCTCAGATTGCATTCTTTTTAAATAATCCAAGACATGATGCTGACCCCCACCCCCGAGGGACCTGGGTCTGCCACCGCTCATCTTCTAACTAAGTAGAAGAAAAAATCCATAAATTACGGTGGATGTGGCTGTTGTTGTGGTTGTAGGCAGCAAAGAATAATAATAATAATAATAATAACAAAAAAATAGAAAAAAAAAAGAGTGAAATGAAAACCTAACATAGCATTTCTTACAGGCCAGTTTCAGACAATAGAATTGGTACTACAAAATTAACAACAAGACTGTTCCTTTCCATTCTTTAATAAACGAACAAATAATTAGTTATAAAAACAAAGAATTTATAGGGTAGGCATAGGCAGAGAGAGGTAGCTAACCTGGCCAGAAGTGGGTTTGAGAATTGGAAACAGAAACTGCAATCGAAGCGTCTTTTTTCGCTTTTTCCTTCTTCACTTCACTTTCCTGCTCAGTGGCGGACTGCAAATTCAAAGGCAAACGCAGGAGGAGCTCACATCACACCAGACCACACCACGCTTCTTTAATATCACTTCTCTTTTGTTTCTTGCAGCGCAGACTCGCAGGCGTTGCTAATAGGAGGATGGGCTTGGCAACGTTTCTCGCTGTCTGTCCACACTATAGATGTTTGCTTGGTTCTTACTTTTGCCCATGTCAATCTTGGGCTTGCAAAATATTATAGCTAGGCTAGCTCAGAGATACCTCGAATGGAAGCCTGGTAAATTAACCCTAACTTTAGGCCTGGGTTTGTGCTGGAATCCGAGAAATTAATGGCTCTTCCACTTATCCTAATTTAATTAATTAAAACATTTAATCTTTTTTTTTGTGTGTGTTTTTGCAAACGTTTCAAATTTTTTATTTAATCATATTAATTATTATTTGAACTTGTGAATTTTCTTCTTCTAATCAAGTGTTATTTCTAGAGTTTGACATTGATATGCCAGCATTTCATTTCATTTTGCTCCCATCCATGTATTTATATTTATTTATTTATTTGAGTATTTGTAATTTTGAGAATTTATTAATGTATTAATCTCAAGATATACTGTATTTGACCAAAATAACTACAATTAAAATAATAAAATATTTTAATAATTTATTTAAATTAAAAAAGCAATAAAAGACATAATTAATTAACTAGGTAATTAAGAAAAATAAAAAGAATAAAATAACTAAAGAAGATTCAGGATTTTGATGATGTTCAGTGTGGATACACATATTGATAAATGAGATCAAATAATTTATTAATAAATTACAGTATGTGTAAATTATATAAATTAAAATCAAATCTGTTGCCTAATGAATTAATTTGTGTTTAATATTGTTAATTTTGAGAAAATAATTAAATTTTTTTTCCTTTTACAGTCTGTGGAAGAGATTTACTTGGTTTGTCAGAAAGTGTATGGAATTGAGTAATTTATCTTCTCTTCATCTTTATTTTTAACCCTTCAAATTGTTGTTATTATTAATTTATAATTTTAATTTATTTAACTCAATCATATATTAGAGATATAATAGCGCGAAGTGGAGATTTGTTAGCTTTTAAAATTTCCTTCGCCGTGTCTGCTCTGTTACAAAGAGCACAGCACAGTGCAGTACTCCCCTTTAAACAGGCAGCGATCGAGCGACTTGCCACCAAAATCAGCACTTACAATTTACATGAATGCATTACAGTTTACATGCATGCATTCATGCTGATGCTCCACAATGTGTAAGGGAAAGCAATACACGTAGCTAGGCCTGGATCGATGATGTCGCGATGCTTGATCTGTCTTCCCAGTCGCGATTGTTTAGTTTAATTATTTGCTTTTGCTATCTCGTCTTCAGAAAGCAGCAACATTCAAGGGTCAAAAGAACTAAAGAAGAAATAAAAATGAAAAGTTGAAGGTGAAATCCTGCCTACGTACCTTAATTTGTGCATGCTATATGTATATTCTTTCCCCTGAAGCACGTATACTGACGAGTCAGTTTGCGAACGATCGATGACCTGCAGAGTCTCAATGAAATTGAGAACAGGGGAGGAAAATACTGGCGCCATGGCACTGTGCATGGCCTGCGTACCTCTACTGCTAATCTTTTTCTTCATGAAATGCAAGATTTGAATTAGCAAAGTGTGAAGGCTAAGGTAAAGGCCGAGGGACCCTCGAAATAGGAGAAGGTACAGAACTCGCACTTTTCCTGTATGTATCAGCCTGCCTGCATCGCTTTATCTTATCAATGAGGACAGCATAGATTTGATTTTCTTTAGAATATAATGTCTGCAGGTGTACGTACTTGGTGTCGCCTGAATCTTTCAGACAACCTTCTTTTCTTTCTCTCATTTAGTACTGCACGGAAAATCTACACACACTAGATTTCTGGCGTCCTCTCCGCGGCGGGCCGGCCAGATTTTTTTCTTGACATAAAAAATAAATGTTCTGACAGAGATAAGAAGAAGAAGAAAAAATGTTCAAGGGGTAATTCCATCGGTGTTTTGGTGAAAAATAATTTTCTTAGTAGATTTGGTTTTTTTATTTTATTTTAATAAATGTTCTGCTGATTAATTGATTAATGAGTAACACCCTAAAATCTTTCTAGCCATAAGATTTCATTTAATTAATTTGAAAGTAGTCTTTAAATCACATATATATCAAGAAAAGAATGTGTGATATTTGATATATTAAAACATAATTAACTAAACATGTATGCATATATTTTTAATATCGGCCTAATATTCCATATATATAATTATCAATCCTTGAGTTTTAATATGAATCAAGTAAATAACTTCACTCCCACAAGAGAATGTTAAAATTCATTTCTTTCTACGAGGCATTAATAGACCCTACTATATGAACAACACCCCACCCCACCCGGGCGTTCTTTGGCATTAGATTCCGGCCAGCTTCTGCTCGACAAGAGCTTTTATAATTTGTTGTATAAACTACTACATCCAAGTTATTCTCTACTAGTGGAACTTAAGCAAAGTATCAACCTGTGGTCTATCTAGATTTCAATTAGACTGTAGAAATATTATTCCATTATTTTCATCTTTTTAAAAAGTTTAAAGAAGCAGCCTGTACATAGCCTTCTAACACACACACACACACACACACACACACACATATAGACAATCACCACTTCCTTTCTAACACACACACACACACACACACACACACACACACACACACACACACACACACACACACACACACACACACACACACACACACACACACACACACACACACACACACACACACACACACACACACACACACACACACACACACACACACACACACACACACACACATATATATAGACAATCACCACTTCCTTCTTAACAGAAAAGGTCCAGAAAGGGGATGAAATTAGTTAAAGAAATCCCATGAAGATTAGTGACAGAGAAATCAGCCATCCCATCCACCCACAGCACAAGCTAGAACTTGAATACACAGAAATCCCATTCACTTGTGATGGTTGCAAGGAAGCTGGCATTGGTCTCAAATACAGTTGCCGGCAGAAATATTGCAATGATCAATTTGATCTGCACAAGGTATGTGCTGTGGCGCCTCCTATCATCAACAATTCCTTTTACAAAAAATGCGTTTTCGAATTTCACCATCACCCTCCAGGTGAGGAGAAGAGGGTATGCGATGCATGTCGAAATGAAGTTCTAGGCTTCGTCTACCACTGCAAGCGATGTGGATTTGATCTCCATCCTTGTTGTGCAAACCTCCCTCAAGTTCTAGACGATGGTGAGCACAATCTTTACCTGTGTCTCAAGCTCTCCGGGGCATGTCATCGATGTGGGGGCAAAGGACCAGGGTGGTCTTACAGGTCTCGCTGCAAAACGTATAATCTTCATCTGTCATGTGTCAAGGAGTTGCTGGTGGAGAGCTGGGAAGCCATGTATCTCAAAGTGGATCAGAACAAGGTCAGAGAGATACAGACTAGGATCCCAAGCCTCAAGATGACACTGGCAAACCATCATGGAGAAGCAAGAGGTGGAAAGGTTAAGAAGTGCTGTCAGATGGCTGGTGGTGCCATTCGCCTTATTGTCTCAGCTATCCTGGGAGATCCTACCGCTATAATCGCTGCAGTCGTCGGGGGTTTCATATCCAAGTAATTCAAGCATATATGGCTGAGCAAAAAAAGTAGACCAATATTTATATATACACTACAATATGTTAAATCATTGTTCCTTGTTCCTTGCTAATACTCATAATTAATGCTCGTGTGTTTGGTTTGTTACCCTTAATTACCTGTCTGTACTGTGTGATATATATATATAGTGAGAGATTTGAAATTTCCTTCCCCCCTCCTTCTTGGAAAGTATATCCATTATAAATCTAAATCTATATAATGTATACACAAAAACCGAGTTAGGAATTTTTCCTATTTTATCTTTCAAGATAAATTATTAACTCATGTGTGTGTATAAGTTAAAATGATGTTTCAATCCAAATAAATAACATAAAATGTAAAAATAATAATAATTTAAAGTACGTAAAATTTAAAAAAATAATAGACATATTATAATAATTTTTATAATAAATCATATCAATCTAATAATACTCTAGTTAAGATATCAAATTATCCATTTCTTAGCAAACATGTAAATAACATCAATTTTAAATGAGTTAAAATTATTTTTATGTTCCAAAATATAGCTAAATGCATGAGTTTTACTATCCCATCATTGAATCTAAAATTTAAATCTTCCAATTGAAAATCTATTATTGAGTTAAATATATCATAATGATAATGTTGATAAATTATCATTGATCCTTGTTATAGGCATAAACAACCTATAACTTTTTAATATAAAGCATTCATACGTAGTATATCAATCTCATATTGTGTACAAATAGATTGCACATATGCAAAGAAAAGATTATATCATCTCTCAAAGTTTAAAGCAATACTTTAGTAATTGATAATTCATTGTATTTAAGATGTCAAGAGATTTTTGCTGCAACACTTGACAAAATAAATCAATAATTTCTATTATTTCATACATCAAATATAAAATAAATATAAATTCAAAAGATTTTATCACAATCAAACAACCATCAACTTCTTCACATATAGAGTTAGAAGATCCTTCTTGAACCATACTTTAAAGTATAAGTTGCACTATACATATCTATTAAGCTGTAAATACAATCAAAACGAGAGCTTCATTAAGTAGTTCCTCTTCAATGTAAATTATCGATTTAATTAGCCCATTAATTAGTCTTGCATTCTGTGGTAGCTAAAACTCTAATTTATAAAAATATACAAATCTAATTATTTGTATTTAGAATTTATGTGGTTTTTAATAAACAACAAATGTAGTTTTTTTTATTGAATTTTGGGTTATTGAAAAATTTATGTGATTGTCTCATGATCGATTACTAAAAATCAAGGTAGGTGGGCTATTGAATTTTTTATAATCTATGTTTCTTTTACCTATGCTATAGCCTCATAGTTTACGTGATTGTCTCATGACCAATTATATCATAACCTTCTTTACTTCTTCATCCTTATGTATACATCTCTATAAATATTTTAAATATTTATAAGTATTTATCTTTTTAACAAGAAATTGGAAACGTCTCATCTTCCTAGATTTTATCTCTCTAAATAATTTAAGTTTCAAAAATACAAGTTTAATATAAAATTTATATAAATAAAATTTAAAAAATATTTAAGTTTATAAAATATTTATTCTCACCCGTCATTTAAATAAATACTATATTTACTTAAATTTTAAAGTGTTTTTCTTACCTTATCCCGCAAATGAAAAATGCTCCCAATCTTTCTACAGCCTCGTCGCACATGCTTTTCAAGAGGCCATTGAGGAATGGAAATTTCACGTAGAAAATGTATACATACATATTGTAAACACACGCAAATGTACGCGCTACGGTCAAAATAATAAAAATAAAATATCCTTTCCTCTTTGTCTGGAAGGTTATTACGAGGGTAATCGTGGTTTTTGCATGCCTGGTATGCATTATCATGGAGAGCAAAAGTCAAACAAGATTCCTTCAAAAATCTAAGCTAGGACCTTCCGCGTAGCGTATTGGCGTGCCTTGCACAGAAACTTCAATGAAATATGAACAGAATGACAGGATGCGATGTTTCTCCTCCTCTCTGCAGGCATGAAATTGTTGACTCTTAACTACATGCCAAGGTGCTTCAGCTCTGAAACTTAAACGCTGCTAGACGGTCAAACGGGATTATCCCAATATTCCTTGGACACCAAACAAAAGAAGGAAATATATATGGATGTATGTATGTGCGGACCGATAAAATCTTTCTCGGAGAGCTAATGCTTTATTTGGGCAATCGACGATCTCCCAATTTCAAAGTGATGACCGTAAACGCGGGCGGACCTTAACGAGAAGAAGCAGTCAAGCATCCCCTGTTGTAATCTCCCTGTGATTTCTCCATATTCATTTCCAAACTGGCTTCTATATGCGTGTGTGTGTGTGCAAGAGTGAAGAAAGTAATTAAAATTCTCATTTCATCCCCGTCTTTCTTTCTAATGAATCGTACGTACAGCTAGCGACAACAAATGGCTGCCCAGAATCCATATTCGATCATCCCTCTCCTCATTATTATGTTATTCAACCTTGCACATCTAGCTTTCACAGACAACATGTCGTCATTCACTTTTGAGAGATTTGTTGATGATGATCATGAGAAGCTCCTGAGTTTCAGAGGCGATTCATCTATCTATCTTGAAGCTCTACAACTTACTCCTGAGACCCCCAATGATGCTCATAGTTGGAAACAAAAAAATGCATCTGGCCGCATCATGTATCATAAACCTTTCAGGTTCTGGATCGGTGATGGTGGGGACGAGTACAGATTAGCCTCCTTCAACACCACCTTTGTCATTAACATTTACAGAGAAAGAGACTGGGAGGCTGGTAGTGGCCTGGCTTTTCTTATAGCTCCAAATGCTAGCATACCCGAAGCAAGTTACGGGCAATATCTAGGCCTGACCAATGCCTCCACTGATGGTAACACTGCAAACCACTTTGTGGCTATAGAGTTTGACACGGAAAAGCAAGATGACATCGAAGATCCAGATCATAACCATATCGGGTTCAATATCAACTCCATTCGGTCAAAAAATGCCACCTCTCTAGACAAATATAACATCACACTCTCTCCTGATCCACCAGGAGTTAACTACACTGTTTGGGTTGATTATAACGGCACCTCCAAATTGATGCAGGTGTACATGGTGAAAGAAGGAAATCAAAAGCCTGGAGAGCCTCTCTTGAACGAGACCATAGACCTCAAAGAGTACCTGAAAAAAGAATCCTACTTTGGTTTTGCTGCTTCCACTGGTGATCCACGGATTGAATTAAACTGTGTGCTGAAATGGAGCTTACAGATAAATAATCAACCCGATGAGAAAAATGATGAGAAATGGTGGAAGATTGCTGCTGGGGTTTGCGTCTCAGTAGTGATGATAATCTTTATATTTGTGGTATGTGGAGTTGTTTTTGTGAGGAAAAGGAGATCAAAAGCAAGTCTAGAGGAGGCCACAGAGTTTGATACTTACATCTTGAAATGGTTGCCTGGGATGCCAAGAGAGTTCAAGTACAAGGAGTTGAAGAAGGCTACCAGCAATTTCCATGAAAGTTTGAAGCTCGGGGAAGGAGGATTTGGGATCGTTTATAAAGGCGTCCTGCTCCTCAATGATAAGGCTGATGATGGTACTACTACCACGATTACTGAAATTGCTGTCAAGAAATTCTCCAGAGACAGCATAAGAGGCAAAGATGATTTCTTGGCCGAGCTAACCATCATTCATCATCTTCGCCACAAAAATCTCGTCCGCTTAGTGGGTAATTATCGAATATTTTGGTTCTTATTCTTTCTTTTGTCTAATCATTTTGCATAAAATTTAAGTCCATGATCTCGTTCATTGGATAAGCACTTGGCTATTCGAATTATTTAATTTGAATGGACCACCAGATATTTCGATTGCATATTAATTGATTGCATTGTCAAATATAACAGTGGGGGGGCTGTTGAGTAAACAAGCAACAGTAGTCAAACCCACATGCTTCCCTCTTGCAATTCCTTGCTTCAAATTTCCTTTTTTTTCCCTAATTTTCTTCTGTTCATAGGTCACACAGTACTATACATATACCAGGTCTAGAAAAATAAGAATTAGTTTAGTGTTATGTTGACATAGTAAAGCATGAAAGGAAAGATATATCGCTGCCATTAATATTTCACAGGCAAGGCAAGGCAATGACCTTGTCCTATGATTTTAAATTAATGTTGTATCTCATCTTGTTTAGCATTAGCATGCAATTCGCAGCAAATCTGTCTTTCTTTAGAAAAACGAACTACAGCAAGAACGACTTTATAACCTCTGTCTTTGTTCAGGGTGGTGCTATGAGAAAGGGAAGCTTCTATTAGTTTATGATTTCATGCCAAATGGCAGCCTGGAGAAACACCTACAGAAGGGTCCAGAGCAGGACACTCTAAATTGGAATCGTCGCTACAGGATACTTGTAGGGGTTGCATCGGCATTACATTACCTGCACAATGAGTATGACAAGAAAGTTGTCCACAGAGACATCAAAACCAGCAATATCCTACTTGACGCGGACTTTAATTCCCGCCTAGGTGACTTTGGCCTTGCTCGAGCCTTGGAAAATGAAAAGAATTCATATAATGAGCTTGGGCTAGGTGGAGTTCCAGGTACCATGGGTTATGTTGCTCCAGAATGTTTCCACACGGGCAGGGCTACCCCTGAATCTGACGTGTTTGGTTTTGGAGTGGTGGTTCTTGAGGTTGTGTGTGGTAAAGGTCCAGGGACAAAGATCCATCACAACCAGCATCTTTATTCTATGGTTGATTGGGTCTGGACCTTACATCGTGAGGGACGCATACTAGAAGCTGTAGATGAAAACCTCAGTAACGATTTTGTGCACGACGAGGCTAATAGACTATTACTACTGGGATTGGCTTGTTCTCATCCTATCGACAGTGAAAGGCCTAAAACAGAGACCATAACCCAGATCGTATCAGGAACTTTGCCTCCGCCTCACGTACCTCCAATCAAGCCTGCCTTCACTTGGCCTAGCATGAGCACCACTGACAGCACAACTGGTTCCCTCTCCAGCATGACATCATCTTCTCGAAGTTACGCCAGAACACAAAGTGGAATCAAATTGCGGAGGACTACGTCAAGTCTCCGAGTTTAGATCCTAATCTCTGAGCTTCCGTATTCTTGGGAAAGCTACAAAGTTTCTGCTTAAGGTAGCACGCCGTCCTAGTTTTTCCAATGGCATTGTTTTTCTGCCTAGCAATTTTTTCTGCATTTCCAGAGATCATGCTTCTTATTGATCTAGTTTTTGTAATTTTCGTGTCTTACGTTACTGCGCTAGATCTTCATTTTCTAACAATCACCCTACAGTCCTGTTGATCTATACTTGTTCTTATAATAATGAGGAATCAAAACACTGTAATCACGTGCTTGATTTCCAGGAACTGTTGTTTGGCGTAGTTTAATAGCCGCCATTTCAAACATTACTGTAAAGAAAACAATAAGATTGCAGTACATCAAGTCCATATCAGTTAGCAAGCATCTTGTGATCGATGTGCCTGAATTGATTAAAATTGATAATGCTGGATCAGATCATTAACAAATACACGTCCTGTTTTAGTAAATTTCAAACGAATGGAAAAAAAATCGAGTTCCCATTGATCTGCATCCTCATAAGAGTTGAATTCGGTCTAAAGATGAAGTTCAACTAGAGTGCAAGAATAAACAAATATCTCAGGCAGATCCTTGAAGCAAGGCATACTTCATCAGGAACTTCTTTTGATTACAACCTAGCATATCGCTCAAGCTACAATCTAGTTTCCTCTGTTTCAAAAGTTTGTGCCTTGACTCCAAGGTCTTCTTCAAACCATGCTGAAAGAAGTTGGGGTAATCAACAACTTCATCTATTTGCCTTCCCATTACTTCCACCAAGAACTTGATATGAGGTTCCAGTGAATTCTTGATACTCTTTATCAAAATAGGGGGATAACCAGTCACCAAAGCTGCAATTTGTCTATCATTAAATCCACATCTCCTTAGATAAGCAAAATTGGGTTTCAGAATCTTGTTGACATCTCTACAAAGAACTTCGGGGAAGTTCATGACCACCGTTTGAAGATCCAGCTCTGTCAGTCCAACTGACTTGAGAAAATCTGAAGTGGGGCGTAGCCTCTTTTCAACGCTATAACCTGTTATAAAGGGGTGTTTCACCAAGACTTTACCAATCATCCCATCTTTGGTAAGGCCAAGAGAAGTGAGAAAATCAACAATTTCTTTGAGCTTGGAATCAATGCTGTAGCTGACGAGCCTTGGGTTGAGCAATAAAATCCTGCCGAGTTGCTTTTCAGGGACCCCTATTGCCTGAAAGAATGCCAAAAGGGGGCAGAGCTTCTCTTCAACACTATGAGACAGTATGTGAGGGAACTTGGTAATGGCGGAAGCAACTTCACGAGGTTTAGAACCGAGGGTAGCCAGACACTCAACCATGGGGATGAGCTTCTCATTGAGACCAAGAGTAAGTATTTTGGGACACTTTGAAATAATTGAAGGGAGCTTTCTCTCTTGAATGCCAATGGTTTTCAGGTAAGCCCAGTTTTCAGATGCCCTATCCCTCTGGGTGTCTTGCAGCCGCTTGCACTTGCGGAACATTTCATGGATGGTGTTATCATCAAAACCTCTATCCCTGAAGAACCAGAGGAGGCTGCTATTACCATTTTGAGAGGTAGCCATTTCCATATCGGCTGAGAAGAAAAGAAGCGATTGTAATTATTATAAGAGTATAGTAGAGGGGCGAGAAAACAGAGAGAAGGGGAAATGAATAAGAATATCAAGGGATGAAGAGAACATTAGAAGACATGAGCAAAGGACTCGAATGGTGCAGTGTGGAAGGCCGTGAGGGGGTTGAAGATTAACTGGAGAGCCTGGATTGTGCTGGCCTCGCCGAGGCTGGTAGTTTTAGCATTGCAATGCAACAAACATGGTAAGTAATAGCAATTACTAAAAGTTAAAGCATCTGATATGAGAATGGTGTTTGTATCGATTATCCTTTTGGGTGTATGGTTTTACTATTACTTTACGTTATTTACTTTATAACAGGTCAATTGCAGTTGAATTGAAACAAAGAGAAGGCAGATAAGCGATGTTTTAAGAGGAAAGAATCAAGTAATTTATATGAAATGGATGGTGTCAGACAGCTCTCTGACTGTCGATGAACACGGCAATAACTTAAGAGGATTTAAGCCAAGGATGATGAAACAAGTAATATAACGAATTCCCATTCCAATTCCATTTCGCAGCGCTACATCTGAATAATAAATCAAATAAAAAGAAAAGACAATAATATGGAGATGAAGACGAGAGAGCGGCCTGACCTTGAAAGCAGGACATGAACAAGTTTATCACTCAAACTGTGAGTGTGTGAGGGCAGGGGAAGGGAGGGGAGGGGAGGGGAGCAGCGCAGCTTTTGATTTCCCTTAAAAAATAGTAATTCCTGAGCTTGCACTTGCCTTATCTTCTTCTTCTGCGACTGTTTCTGGAACAGCAGGAGCTCGTATTTCTATTCCAGCCAACCTGTAGTCCGCTACTACTACTCTACTAGTAGCAGAACAGGCCCGGCCCGGCCCAAGGATTAGGATTTGGAAAGTACAGCAATAGCCCTTGCAGTTCATATGAAAATACCAATTTCGCCTCCTCGCTTCTTATCTGGTTCGTTTTGTAATGTTCGTTGTCAAAAACCCTAAAAATAAAATTAAAACCCCCCCCCTCTCTGTCTCTCCTCAAAATCAAATCGAATCAATCAATCCATCCGGGAAATGGCATCATCATCATCTCAATCTCGAGTCTTGAAGCTACTACATTCTCACTCACACACCTCTCTGTCACAAATACTGCGTCGTTTCTGCAGCTCCGTTAAAGGATCAACTACTGGTGCTACTTTCAATTTCGATGATGAAAAAGAGAGGAGATTGCAGAACCAGAACCCTCCGGATCCCATACCGAATAGGCCTTTAAGAGGTGAGAGACCTAACCTTAACAGTAATCATAACTCTGGCAATATAGGAGGGGGAGGACCTAACCTTAACAGTGATCATAGCTCTAGCAATAAAGGAGGAAGAGGACCTAAGTTTAACAAGAACACTAACAGACCCGCCCGCCCCCAACCATCTCACCCTCCCTCAACAACCTCTCCTTTTAATCTTCAACCCCAGACCCAGACTCATGATTTTAATCGTATCTCTGATGATGCTTTTCTCGATAAATTCAAGCTTCGTCCTGACCATAACAACAACGTGAACAAGGATGCTGCCGCTGCTGATACTAAGGCTGCTGCTGCTCCTCTTCCTCCCAAAAATGAACAAGGAAACAGCGCCTCCACTTCCGAGCCCTCACAGGATGCTGAACAAATCTTCAACAAGATGAAGGAAACTGGGCTCATCCCCAATGCTGTCGCCATGCTTGATGGCCTTTGCAAAGATGGCCTTGTCCAGGAAGCCTTGAAACTCTTCGGCACTATGCGCGAGAAAGGCACTATCCCTGAAGTTGTTATTTACACTGCTGTTGTTGATGGCTTTTGCAAAGCCCACAAGTTGGATGATGCCAAGAGGATTTTCAGGAAAATGCAGTCCAATGGCATCACTCCTAATGCTTTCAGCTACGCTGTATTGATTCAGGGACTCTCTAAATGTAACCTCTTTGATGATGCCATCGACTTCTGTTTTGAAATGCTGGAGCTCGGTCACTCTCCCAATGTTACCACCTTTGTTGGATTGATTGATGGCTTGTGTAGGGAAAAGGGAGTCGAAGAAGCCAGGACTGTTATTGGAACATTGCGCCAAAAGGGATTCCATGTTCATGACAAAGCCGTTAGAGACTTTTTGGACAAAAACAAACCACTTTCTTCCTCTGTTTGGGATGCTATTTTTGGGAAGAAACCTTCACACAAACCTTTTTGACTTTTCTTTGTGCTATTGTAATGCTTTGCAAGTTTTCTTTTCTTATTGTCTTCCTCTACTCTGTATTTTTGGCTCTCGCCTATGCGTTTCAGGCGAGGCGAGGCACAGCGCCTTTATTAGCCTCAGGCGTTGGATTTCAATGAAGTGAAGCCTAGGCGACCGCCGACGGCATTAAGCCTTGTATCTGCTTGAAGTTTTTCTTTTTCGGTAGGTTTTTTTTTTAACTTATTTATGTTTTGATCTATTTATCTATTTTTTCACTTGATATTTAATTTTGTTTTTTAATCCATATGGCTTACTACTTTAAATTATTATTTTTGGTTATAAGAGTGAAAAATATAACTTTATATGATTATATTATAATATTTTATATTTTCTTGATCTAATCTCAACTAGTAAGATATATATTTTAGATTTATATGATATAATATAATATTATTATTTTTTTAATTTATAGCATATCTAATGCATTCTGTACTTGTGATAATCACTTGCAAACAAAGCAACCTCAGTAATTTGTACAGAAAAGATTAAAAGAATACAAGAAAAAAAGGAAATCTCAAAATTTTATTACAAATGCAGAATTATATGGATAAATAATAAGTAGTTTCACACCACTCAGGGAATCTCTTTCACATTCTGTTTTCAGGCACTGAAAACAGATCAAAATAATCATTTAGGGTACCATACAATCATGAAAAGCATCATAATCAAACTTCCCGATGAAGTCGCATGCTTTCACTTTTATTCTTTTAGTGAGTTCATCCAAAACCCTCCCATTTTCAGAGTTTATCCCCGCCCAAATGTTCTTCCTCTTTATCTTCATCTCCTCCCCCATCTTCTATCTGATTTTCCCCTTATTTGACCCTCCAAACATTTCTATGTTTCGCAAAGTACGAGTAACAAGTTGCATCTGTTGTTGTTACTGGTAAAACATGGAGGCATGGTCATTTTGTGGTGATGTTTATTGTGGAGGATTCAGGTTAGGAAGGAGCAGGATCCTGCAATCCTTCGTTTGTAGGAGTGTCCACTCTGAGTATCTGGCATAAGAGGAACAAAGAATTCCCAACCTGCTTTGATACCAAATAATGCCAGCAACATTGTGGACTCGTGATAATCACTTGCGAACAAAGCAATCTCAACAATTTGTACAGAAAAGATTAAAGGTTTAATTTTATCACCACCTCCGCTCATGGAATTACAAATCTCTAACAAATAGTTTTACAATTAACTGTCACTTGATACTTGAAATAGTTTTTGACCATTATATTAACAATTACAAATCTCTAACAAATAGTTTCAAATCTCTGCTTTGTGGCATGCTACATGTAGAATTACCATCTTCAAACAATATACGCTTGCAATATATTGCATTTGTAACGTGAAAGATATTCAAGGCATTATGAATTTGTGATTAATGCTGGCTTGTACTTTGGGGTGGGTAATATTAGTTCATGAACTTGTTGTAAGCCATAAATTTTGACCATGTGGTATGGATTCATGATATAAATTTGTTGAACGACAAAGTCGAGAAACCAAATGAGTGTACATGCAAAAGACGATACCTCCTAACTCGTTACTCTACAGAGGTAAGGTGAGAAGACAAGACTGGGGCGGATCCTGAAGGCTGTGCATGCAAAAGATCATCTTGCAAGACTTCTAATTGTTAGTGTGTTCCTTTGGGGGTGGATTGCAGCAATCCCAACAGAACTTGCAAGTGCTATGATGGACAAAAAAAAGAAAGAGTTTGAATAGACGAAAGCATGGAGTTGCAGAGAAGATGGGTCCCGAGGGCTGTACATGCACCAAAGGCTGGATTTGCAAGACTCTAAAATGGGAATGTGGTGGATACAAGGTCGATTGAAACAAGAGTGATTTATGCATATACAGAAGAAGCATAGAGCGCCAAGATGATTCATGCTTGAATGTGCAGAAGCATAGAGTTGCAGAGCCTGCAGGTGAGACTGAAATCTGGACTTTAAAATCACAAGTTAGTTATAAAACTGAGTTAAAATCTTGATTTAATCAGAAGGTATAATCTTTTAACTTTGGACTTATGGGTTATAATAGAAGAGATTAGGGAATTGGAGGAGGAAAATGCTTGTTTTTACTCGTAATAATGAGCAGTCTGATGCATCTGCCACCTTATTTCATCAGCCAAATTCTTAATTCTTATAAAATCTTGAAAGAGATCCTTTTCAGATTTGGTCGGCCTTTATTTATCTTTTTCTATCCGCTTCACGTCAAACAGGTCCTCCGGCTTCGGCCATCTCCCCTTTCCATGTTATAGACTCCCAAAAAAATAAAAATAAAATAAAAAAATCCATATTATAATGCTGATCGGGTTGAGTCCATCTATTGACTCACGAAACTCGTATTCAAAATAAAAAATAAAAACTCAACAAACATTATTTAAAAAATTGAATTTGATTTCGAATAGCTACGTTTCGAAGAATTAAGGATGCCATTCGCATGTTCTTTTACATTGACTTCTTCGTTTTTTTTCTTTTAAAATAAATAAATAAAATTACATTGATGATAGTCTGACATTTATATAAATAGTAAGAGTCGAGGAGCCTATTGCGGAGCAGTTTGGGTTTGGCACAGCTTTTATCAGCTATAAAATATCATTTCTAAGATAAGAACCAAGTGTTAGGAGAGTCCCGATGAGTTGTTCTTGCTGTTAAAAATTATTTTTAAATTTTTAATTTCTAATTAATTTTTAAAATTTTTTAAATTATGTTAATATATTAATATAAAAAATAAAACTAAAATATAATTTTAAAAAAGATGAAATGATTTGAAAAATATCAATTTTATATTCAAGAAAGGGTTATTTGTTAACATGCAGCCAAGAGAGAAGTTTATAATAATAATAATACTAATTAATTAATTAAAATCCCAAGAAGTGAAATAATTGAGGACCAGGCAGAATGTGGGGTCGGCGCCGGCCCATCAACCCCGCCGTATTCAGGACATAAGTTGCGACACACTCACTTATGCAAATCTAATGTACACTGTATGCATGTGATGACGTGTGGACTTTTAATTTATTTTCCTTTCTCCTTGCCAATTATCAATATTAATTAATAAACACATAAAAGAATCGACACTCTCCAACTTCCGGAAGTTAGGAGTCTTAATTCTAAATAAATTATCACCATTGACTCTCTTTCTCTCTCTCTCGCAGCCGGTTGTTCTGCCTATAGATACTGAATGGATCTCTTCCCTGCAGATACAGACTGATAATCAGCAACACATACACAAAGTCAATCAATCAAGAGGAGGAGAAACAAGAGCAGCCGTTGAGTTATCTAGCCAGGGGCAACGATATGATTTCAGTACTGATGTGTTCTCACCAGTCTTCAGGTATATGCATGGCGACGATTATATTTTACACGTGCATTCTTATCCCGCTCCGTCAAATTAAACAGACTCTATATAGTACCGTAGTACTACTCACTAGTAGCAGTAGCAGGCTTGAGCCAGTAGAGAATATTGAGTATTGTAGCAGCCGTCGGAGGTCTCAGCAGCGGCGGCTTCTAGTGGCCTGCAGGTTTGAGAAGGTGCAGAAGGAGGACGTGTCCTGTTCCATCTGCCTTGTGGAATTGGAGAAAGAAGATGCGGTGAGCCAGCTCTCAAGGTGTATGCACGTCTTCCATACGGATTGCATTGACAAATGGATTCAGCGTGATCATTTTACCTGCCCACTTTGCAGGACCTCCATAGATTATTAACTTTTAGCCGTTCTTCGTTGTACTTTCATTTGCATTAATTTGATCATCTGGGTTCGATTTCGATGGTGGGGGTTGTAAGGGAAGCAGCCCAGTTCAAGTGAACTGGAGGGACATGGAAATTCAAAGAAAATAAAAAACTATATATCAATTCCTTCTAAATAGTCAATTTTTGTGAGAGTTCTGGATTAATGCGCAGCGGAGCAGAAGCAATCCAACGGGAGCCGGCAACGGAAACCTGCACGAAGGCACAAACGTCACCAGCCATGATGTAACTGGGTTGAATAAACGTTCCAGTAAAGCGTGTGTGTGTGTCCACATGCACACATACATGCATAAGAACGCAATTTTGGAAACTGAAAGAACTGGACAAAGGCATTTCAATGTGTGGACAGATATATGCATTTGATGGCCATGAGTTAGCAGTAGAGAGAATTACTGCTTCTCTGAATTGATAAAACAAAAGTTTGTTTCAACCTTTAAAAAATATCCATGTCCATAGACTGTACAAGCACGCCATCATCTTCCCACGTAACATCCTTGGCCTTCGGATCTTTTCCAATTAATTGCAGAGGCGCATCCAGGCGCGGTGGGTTCTGCACACATACAGCATTCAAGAAATTTAGCCATGCTTAATCAATATCGCACTTTCCAAGAACCAAAAGCGAAAACTGTTTGTGCATGAGAACACCAGGATAGAATTATTCCTCAAACACAGATGGGAACACTACCATGCAGCGTATGAGAGGCCAATTAATTCCACGGAAAAATGGATGTTGTTTGATTTCATTAGCACCAGTTTTCGATCCTAATCTGAAGGACGGGTCTCTGTTCAACAACGCATTAATCAATTGTCTGCCAGAAAGACTAACCTGGAAAATCAAGATAGGTCAGTATTAGTCCAGAAGCTTTAAGATTAATAATGACATGGACAAACCCACCTGCATTTATGCTTCAATATTAGTCATAAAGGAGATCTAATTTCAAGTTTTACTCCAATCATCCCTGACCTAGCGTTCCTTTTTAGAGTATCGATTCAATGTTCCAAGACCTCCCCTTATTGTGTTTTAAGAAAGTAAACTAGTACATGCAACAAATTAAGTTATTAGATGTCACCCAAAAAAAGAAACCATCATCATAGGGTGTCAGAACAGGAGTACTTGTTTCTTTTTCAAATTGTGGGATAACCAAAATCTCAAATATAGACTTCTTTTATAGGACGTGAGAAGCACCAATTAAGAGGAAAAAAGTAATTAGGTTAGGACAGTAAAGGAGAAAAGAAGAAACAAAATTCAAGAGCAAAAGGCTAATTCTTTCCCTTCTTAGAAAGACATTTCAGATCCAAGTGTAAAAATTCCCGATAATTACTGCTTCCTAGGAAACAGAAGTTCCTGGTGGCACCAACGTTGGCAATATTTAAGAAGAGCACTATTAAAAAGTCGACAAAATCTTAAGAACTAAATAGCAAAATAAATGCTATCTCACACAATTATGATAACATATTGCAAGTTAAAGATCTTACAGGGATGCTACTTGGAAAGGTGAGATCTTTGTGCAAAATGTTGGCAAATGTCTTTTGCCTGTTCTTTCCTCTGAAAGGTGTACGACCATATAGCATCTCATACAACAAAATACCTGAATTCCAAATTAAATAAAAAAAAATCATGAGAAAAGAGACAAGTCAAATAATGCATGATATTCAAGAGGCAAATTAAGCACAATCAGCACTTATCTTCAGAATGCAATTAATATATCTTTTACTGCAGGCCAAAAAACCAAGGCAAATTTTCTCACGCTGCATAAATCATCCAGTGACAGAACATGCAGCTTGCTAGCTATTTGTTTCAACCACCAAAAATGTAACATCACACGTGACTTAGTTATAGAAATTGCAATGCAGCGTGACAATGACTGTAGGGGCCAAAGCTCTTGAGCAGTCATTGAGCGGTCCCATCACTCACAAGTCACAACTTTGCTTCTTCATAACAAGTATTATATCTAAAAGGGAATGCAATTAGTAGCATGCCATTTAGCCTATCAGGTATGCATGATTGCAAACAGTTACAATCACGGTAAAGAGGACATCATCATCAAACTGTCAGGTATACTCAAAGAACATTGAATAATATGAACATGTGAAATCTGTGAAGAAAAAAACATTATGATGCCATCAATCAAGGACAAGTTATGTTACATAAAACTGGCAGCTTCAGAGGCTTATATTTGCAAGAAAATGGAAAATAATATATAAGGAAAGAAACAGTGGCCCAATGAACCCAATTAAACCAGTTGTGAAGAAAATGGGATACTTATAACATTTGTGTGTCATGTGTGCACGATATGCTTACCAAGAGCCCACCAGTCAATCGCACTGCTGTGGCCCATGCCTGTGATTATTTCCTGAAGTCAAGAAACTCATAAGAACTCTTATATGAATAAAAATGCAACGAAATGGCAGACATAATTCCTAGTTATGTAATAAACATGTTGTTTGATTGATTGATGCAAGATGAACGAGCACATGCAAGCTTGTTTCAAGTTGTGTTGAGAAAAAAATGAATACATGCATGCATATTTCTTTGCTAAAGCAAATCATTCAATCTTAGACTATGGTAAAAATTTGAGTGCAGATTTGAATTCCCAACGAAAGAAAATTAGCAATTACAGTGTTAATAACAACATTCTTCAAAAAATACTGTATCTTTTGAAGAATGTTGTTATTAACCCTGTAATTCTTTAGGAAAGAGACATGAACATAAAATTCTTTAGGGAAATCTAAAAGCTTGGCAGCCAATTAGAAACACTTGACCCCTCCAAATGGTTGTTTTAAACCCAACATAAATGGACATTAAACAACCCAACGGGAGACTCAATCCAGGAAAATTGCTCTGAAAAACTTCCGGTCTTTCTAGAACCTTGTGGAACATAACTTCCTTGGTAGCACACACATTAGATTATTTCAAGTAAACAATTGTATAAAAGTTCAGAAAATGTTAAATTCACCATACAGGAGCAATATATTCTTCAGTTCCAACAAAAGAATTTGATTGAGTTATTGGTTCTGCGACAAATGTTGGTGGTGCTTGACTCCTTGATCTTCTTCTTTTATTAGGTGGTGCATGCTTTATAATCTGCATAGCACAGTTGAATTGAACATGTAAAATGAGTCTTGATTCCCAAAATACAGTTTTAGAAAATCTGTAAACTTCTGATTCCAGTATTATCATGGCATGCATGGTTAAAGAGAAAAAAAATCTGAAAAAGTAAACGATATAAACATTTTCATGATTTTTTTTGGTGCAAGAATTGAATCGTGTAGAGTTACAGAATTGTATTGTGAAATAGTAAAAGTGTAAGAAGAAGAGTGTCAAATACATAGCAGAGAAGACATATTCGATTAACGTAACAATAAATGAAGACTTAAATAACTTCCAAAAACATAGATTAGAAAAATTGGAAAAAGTACGAAGGGAAGGATGGCCCTCCCACTATTCAAACATTTATAAAGAAGATAGGATGTAGTTGGAGTAATGAATAACAGTGGTCCATAGGTAGGAAGCCAAAATGAAAAAAAATATGTCAGAAACGAAACATATGATTTTTTTTAACAGGAAGACAGTGTTTATACTTGTGGTTTGCAGGATGTCAAGAATGACAAATCAAAGTCACTCAAGACAATATGTCCATCCTTCTGAAGAAGAATATTTTCAGGCTTCAGGTCCCGATAAACTATTCCTGTACAATGTCGTAAAAAAAACAAAGTTAAAATAAGAACCAGAAATAAAAAATTCCATACAATCAACGCAAAATATATATAATGATCATTAGAGAACCTTATTCTGTTGCATCTACGAGATGATTAAGTTTTTCTGGTTGATAGACCAACTTTGAAATTTAGGGTATCTACTAAGATGGTTTCCCAAAACAAATACTATATTGGCATAGAAGCATGACATAATGCCATTCAAATTATCTATTTAAATAAACTTAGATAGAAACCACATATATTGTCTGTAAATGCAGATAATGTGTTTCTTAATTTAACCATCCTTATGAACTCAATGGCATATTTGATTGTGAAATCCCATCCAAGGCACTTGCACCCATTAGCACATAATACAACATCAAACATCATTTCAAGTTTATTTGGAAGAAATGGGAAAGGTAAAGACAAATAAAGATTTGTATCACATCATAGCATTTATACAAAATGTTCAGAAGCATCAGGTATGAAAACACTTGCATTCATTCCCTTGTAGTTTGGCATACTTAAATCATGACAACTTGAAGAAACAAAATTTTAAAATGAGTTCTTATCATTTTTTTTCTGGCATTGATGGTAACACAAAATACTGAGCTCCAATCAAACAGGACTTAGGATGATAGCATGCTACTATGACGTCTAACAATATTCTGAACAGCACTTGCATGCATTCATCTTCATGGTGTTCTTTTGATTTATGACTTGAAGAAACAACTAAAAGATAATAAACTTAAACCAAAGCACAGAGAGTAAGGCATACACTTTCTGTTCACAAAGTACCTAAACAATGAAGATATTCCAAGCCAATCACAACCTCTGCAGCATAGAACCTGGAGAATAATAACAGTTGACAATTAACTAGAAGCTTGTTCATATAAGAGGCTGTGATGCAGAAGGCAGCAACTGATATTGGCCAGGTCAAAATGGTTTGGGGGACGGTTGTTTCAAAATTCTATGACATGAGTATTTGTTTGGTAAGAGAGCTCAATGATAAGGAAAATCTAGGGCTAAAAATCAGCTTGTGGGTAAAGCAAAAGAAAATCCTGCACCTTTGGGTTCATTAACCACATCCAAATTCTTATTATAACTTACATTTATTGCAAAGAAATTGTGCCACAAGCAACAGTTTTGGTTTCAAAATTGTGAACCTACAATTGGAAATGGTAAAAGTAGAAATGGCATTGGCATTTTAAGACATTAAATGGAGAACCAGGAGTACCTTGCAGATTCCTCATTGAATAATTTCATGGGTTGCTTGTCAAGCAATGCAAATAACTCTCCACCAGGAAAAAAGTCTGTTATCAGACAAACGTGTGTAGAAGTCTGACAAAATAAAGACGTATCAGTTTATTTCACAGTAAACAATAACTCAGTAAATTTAAGCAACAAATATTGAAATTTTCAGCAAGGGTGCTAGCGGTTTAACTAGGATTATGTGATGATCCATATAAATGAAGAAGAAACACAAAAGAAACCACACAAATTCATTTTAATACGAATTTAGAGTATGCATTCAAGCAATTATTTCCAAAAATGCACTAACTACATGTGCACACTGCACATTTAGGTATTTATATGTGAGAGCGTCCAACCAAAATTTTTAAGCTATTTGTTGGAGTCATTCCATGGTTCTAAATTGTGGGCATGGTGATGGTGCAGTTTCAAGCTTCATAGGTGTGAATCATTAAAAACAAAATAAAAATTAATTTACACAAGCACAATACTTGCAAGGGTGAAAAATTGTACACCTGTGTGTTTAACATTAATTAAAAGAAGGGTAAATTACAATGACCCCTTTTGTGCCCAAACTAGATAAATAACCTAAAAGTTTAAAGATATAATGGAAACCCTTTTTGTACCCAGATTATCCATACTAATGGGTGATTTTAAAATTAGTAAGGGGTTTTGTAATATTTGCTGAAATATAGAGAGGGTTTCAATCATATTTTTATACTTTTGTGTGGTTTGTGTAATTTTACAATAACTTAAAGGTGTTATCCAATTTACCCTTAAGAAAAAAAGACCACAAAGGATTTTATTCAACATCCATTAACATGACATAACCTCTTTTTTGGCCATTACGGGTGGGAAAATCTACACTAGTTGCAATGTAATGGAACCTTAAACATTAAGGGTTGTTAAAACACTGCCTGGGGGAGCAGGTGTTGTGAAAGTATGGCCATTTTCTATGTAAAACTTGCCAAACTTTACAACCACCAACAACGTGGACTATAATTTAACTAAATTAAGGACCACTAAGTCAACCTATTGTTGTTTTCTCCAAACCCTTTGTTGGCTTTATGAGTAATTGCAGAACCAGAAGCAGGAAGCAAGTATAAAATTTCATCAAATATGACACCACAATGGATGATGGCCCCAAGTATTTCCGAGTGGTAAGATGTTTTTCTTTTACTAGGAAGTGAGCAAACATGTTGAATGAAATGATGGGGGGGAAGCAACCAAAATTAAATTGCCCTTGAAACTTCTGGCATTTCAGCCAAACAATAATCTTCTACCATTTAGGCAACAGAAAGAGTTAACTAGAAGCACAATTTGCAGTAGTAGACAACTTAAGCATCTATTCATCAATTACAAAACAATTCATAAATACAAAAATAGGAATTTGGAAACTTGCATGTTAAAATTTCTGAAAGTAGGGAAAAAAAGTACAGAGTATCTCAAATGAGAATACCTGAAAAGAAGAATACAGTGTTGGAAGAAAAGGATGATCCAAGTGCGAAATGATTTCCCTCTCAATGCATGCTCGATGAACCTGTAAAGTAATCATAATAAGTGATGAGAATATACCTTTATGTTATCAAACATGAGTTGTTTTTGGCAGAGAAGATCTATGATGTTGCAGTTTCCCCATTCTGGGATATTGTGGTAATTAAATCATGGTAGGTTTTGAAGCATGCCCGTAGGCTTGCCTGCTTTCTGTGTATCCAAGTTAATATTTGAAATTTTTATTAGATAGGGCCATCTTAGTGGTTCTAAATTTTCAACCTTCAAAGGATAAGAAAATGAGTGTCAAGATCATCATGTAGTTTTCATTCTTGGCCAAAAGTATAAGTGATTGTTCAGCTTTGACCACTCTCCAAGTGTATGCATATATTTTCACATTAATAAATTTATTTGTTCCCCGCATAAAGAATTCCCTTTTGTATATCTTATAAACAATGAAAAATTTTCTATAACTTGAACATGGAACAAAACCACAACTGAAGGGGCATCAATATTGTACCACAAATGATATAGAGACCCTTGGACTTAGGACACAAAGGTGATTGGACAAGAAAATTGTATGTTCTCAAAGTACTTTTCATACAGTGAAAATGTTTAAATATGGAACATTTCAGAAACAACAGCAAAAAGATATAAAAGAAAAGCTTAAGCCAGTTTCAGGAATCATATATAAACAACACAAGTCATGTGCTATCACATAAGATATTAAATGAAATGATAAGAGTAGCTAGGTATCTCAGAAATAACTTCTGGTTCTTCACACCTTGTTACGGTTCAGCATTATAGATTTTTCCATTGCCTTCATAGCATACAGCTCCCCTGCGCCTTGCAGTTCCACTAAATGCACACTGAATTACATAAAAATGGTTTAACGTAAACATAGGAAATCTCTATGGACATGTGAACAGCAATGAGCTAGTCACAGTTCAAGCCAAAACAATCAACAGAAAGCCAGCACAAGAAAAGGCACAGAACTGTCATTGGTGTGGTAAAAAATAAAGATAAAAACTGTCATGATACTTTCTTCCACTACTTATTGCCAGTCTACATATACACACTAAAATTTGATGGAAATAAAAAATAACTAAAATTATAAATGAAAAAAGGAACCTCTCATGACAACCTATCGACCTAAATTAATAACAGTTATCAAGTTTACTAACTACAAGTTGCCTCATTCATTAGTTTTGACAATCCTTCCTCGCTTGAATTTTTACAGCAGAGACTAGAAAATTAATCAAACCAAATACAGCTTTCCAATGTACAATCACGATTCCAAGCAATACCAACATTAATCAAGACAAATACAGCTTTCCAAGGTACCATCATGATTCCAAGTAAAACCAACATTGCCTAGGCGAACAATAACAGAAAAGGTGAAAAATAAAAACAATTGAAGTTGGAAATAGAATGGAAGTCATAAATCACAACACAGATCCATGCACAATGCACCTATTTCAACCAAAAACCTAAAAAAGAGAAGTCAATACCTGCCAGTATCACCACAGCCCAAGGGTCTTATGGGCTTGAAATGATGTAGACCAATCTTTTCTCCACGGGAAGTGATCTGATACCAAATGGATGGGTTTTAATATGAAAAACAAGAAAAGTCAATAAAGAGACAAGCAATAAATAAACTGCTTCTGATTTCAGAGCTGTAAAGAAATATATGAATCTCTTACGAACCAATTATGAAGTGCAAAATCAGTTCAATTCAACATGCATTCATCACACAATGAATAATGAATGCCAATAAAGCAATCAATATAATCCATCTAAATAATAGAGAATCAAAAGGAAGACTTATAGATGTCTTTCATGATTTATGAGCATAACTATTCTCTATCTGACTCCAAAAAGTTGGCTAGCATGGATTATTTTACATCTAGAAGCTGGAATCCTTATCATTATTACTACTTCTGCTGCTTTGTAGTGAAGTCCACTTTAGAGTAATTTATTAATTCATTCCTCCACTGAAGTAAATGAAATAAAGTTCATAATTAAATGAAATAAAGCACGTGATAAGTATCTCTACTGCTTGGTCCTAGACATCAGATAGTACCACGCTACTAGCACACAATCTTTCTTTAGCATTTATTGCACCTGAATCCTGCAACTCATCACTTCCCCATTTCATTTTTCCAAAAAGAAAGCAGGGACATTAATTAACATGAAAAAAAAGCAGAATTTTAAACATCAGGCATTAACACAAAACTGATCGTGTTGTGTCACTGCATGAATTACAGAGTTTCACTTTAGATGTAGGTTTAACCCAAACAAATTGATGCACACTGTGCAATATGTAGAATTGAATATCATTGCAGTATGAAAATAGTAGGTTAACTTGATTGATCAGCACCTTCTGAATTGCAGTCCAAGAAGGACTATTCTTTTTGTGAGGCCGTGGAAAGACAGGTTGAGAATGAATTGCCCACAAATCTTCAGGTCTCTGGAAAATATTAGAGGACATAATGGCATGAACAATGACATAACTACAATTTCTCAAAAAGTAAATGACTTTTCAGAGAAGACATAAAAAGTTTAGGTAGCATGAAAATGGAAGTCAGAGAATAAATTAACTGTTGAAAAACTATGCCAGCCTACACATCACACACCATTTAAATGAGCTGACTTTCTAATAGCATTGCAAAATTTAGTATTAAATCAGCCCAATTTGTGTACTAAGAATCTAAAATTATACATATTAAGATCATTTATAAACCCATGAACTCAATGAATTTCTGTAATTTGAGCATAAATTAAGATTTCTGTAGTTTTTTTTTCAAGTGATTCCCAACACATTAAATTATGGATTTCATAATATTCTGAAGCAGTGAACATAGTCCATTTTGTTTTATTTGTTTTGAAAATTTAGAGATTATCAGTCATCAATTTCAGCAACCAAGCAATTTGTTACACTGCATATCATCATCCTCGCAATTCATCCATGTGCTATTGAGAATTTAAAACACAGAAAGCTCAAAGAAAGAGGCAGATAATCATTTGGACGAAGGTAAATGACATCAGCTAGTTATCAGTCTTAACCTGAAGAGGAAAGAGTACCTTACCAAGTTGGCATCAGGAAGTTCTCGAACAGCTTCATCCACATTTTCTGCAGTAGCTTTAACCTGATAAAGAAGCACATGTAAAAGAATTAAAAGCTTGTGGGTGTTAATGGACATGGCAGATTTCTACGAGCATTAGATCCACTATAAAATGTTTTTTCAAACATGTTTGAGAGCTAACCCAATTTCAGATTTTCACGCAACAGTTCTTCAAATTCATAGTTTTATGCAACAAATATACAATAATTTGGTTAGTTTCTAACTTGTGATTTTCTTGTCGCTGTGGCTAGATAGAGTATAAAATGGCAAACCAAAACATTAGTTGTTTATAAAATGATAAAGGGTATGAGGAGGGTGGTTTCAATTGTCATTAGAGATTACAAGAGGAGACAAGTGAAACAGCATAGTCTTAACTGTGAAAAGAACATAGAGGAAACTAGTGAATATCTAGAAGAAATCCAAAGGCACAGTTTAACGCTATTCTGGGTGTCCTAATTACATCTCAACAAATAGTATAATATGGGGACTCTTATTTCTGTGTTTGGTCAATTTATCCAAATCACTAATTACAAATCCTGATTTCAGCAAGCTAGTTCAATTTTTTAGCTTATCTAAAATGAGTGGACACTATGAAGTATGAACCATGATGTCTACCAACAAAGGAAAAGCGACGGAAGGAACCACATACCAACTTAGCACTTTGTAGTTCTGTTGCCTCTGACAGGCGGTTTTGCAGTGGTTCCACATGATCACTTCCATCCAGTTGAACACCAATGAAGTATTGAAGTTCACCCTACATAAAAAAGGGGACTCATAGCTAAAAATCAGACCACAAGATTCCCACATAACTGCTTGAAAATGAGGGTAATTATTGTTGGATTAAGTCCCACATGAAGGAGGCAGGAGAAAGAACGAGATAAGAGACAACAGTATAATGACAAAGTGGTTAACCATTTTAGTGTGGAATCAACCCAACAATAGAGAGAGAGAGAGAGAGAAGCAAAATTCTCAATAAAAACCCTACAACATTATAGCCTAAGACTATTGGTGAAGAAAAAGGAAAGAGAGATCTTGATTCACCAAGGGCATCTATCTGGTAAGTGTGGACGTCCACTGCTCAAATGTTCTAGATTGATTAAAAGAATCCATTCAGATGGATTTTCCTTGGTAAAATTATCATTACCTCAAAAAAAAAAAAAAAAAAGATTGAGGTACATGGTATGTTACAGGGATCGTGCATGAATAAAAAAAAAAGGCTGGGTATGGTGAGAACACAAGCACAGTCTGCAGTAAGAGGATTGTTGGTTCACATGACAACCTCGGGAAAGGATAAATGGTTGCAAGTGCGGAGTGTTGGTGCAAGTCTCAGAACTGGAAGAAAGAAGGAAAAAGGACAAGATTAGGCCAAGGGCCAAGACACCAACATGATTAACCAGTTTAGTTTAGAGAGCCAACCGCACAATAACTACAGACTAACAAGAATTACAGCCCAAGATCAACCAAGAAACTCAAAGAATTGTCTACAATAACAATCATATACCTTTTGGTCACGCATAGGCTGCAAGTGAAATAAGTTCCAGAATTTCTTTCCTGCATGAAATGAAACATAAAAATTCATCATGATGATTAAAAAAAAAAAAAATGACTACATATTATGTCTTTAACAAGGGGCAATAAAGTTTCCTCCCAAAGATTGTATCATAGAAAATTTGCCAACAGATGATGAATTCTCTCTCTAATATTCAAGGATTAATGAGAAAATTGTGACATTCAGCTAAAAAAGGTGTGCATTTGCAACATCATGAAATTGAATTCACATACTTACCACTCTTGGTATAGTTGATCAACTGAACAGTGATTTCTCTTTGTTCTCTTATAGCATCTCTTACCTTTGAGACAGTTGCTTGATCTGTCTCAGGTCCTTGAAGAAACCTGTATAATTGACAAGGCAAAGTAGAATAGTGTGTTAATTGTTGACAAAGTACATGGTGCAAAGAATAGAAGGGAGTTAAACTGATGCTGTTATGTTTATGTAATTTGTATAGGAAAGGAAATTTTAAACATCAGTGTTCAATTTTTAGCAGCAAATGTTTCCACAAAAAATTACGAAATATAGGCATGATATAATCATGAGAATCAGCATAGATCTGTTCTTGATATTCTTCTTGGCTGGTCAACCAGTCAACTGTAAATGAAGTCCTGCCAATTCTGGTGTTTTGAAAACATTGCAAGTAATAACATGTTCTCTTAACTTTCTCCCTGCCTCTTTAATACTTTGAACCATCGATATCCAAAATTTTAAGCAGAAGTCGCTAATTTATAGTTTTATAATGGTATATTATTTCCTAAGAATTCCAAAAATATTAACACACGAGGGTACTCTTTAAGGCATATAATTGAAAGATAAACTGAAGAAATCGTTGATTAATGAGGAACACAAAGTAACATCATGTTTATTTGGGAAAGACATGAGAGGAACTGGTTGGGCATGAGTACTATATGTAAAAAATAGAGTACGACTTGAAGGCAAATTAAGTGGGAGGCATGTGCAAAAAACAGAAGATAACACTCAATGAAGACAGAAAATGTACTGCATTTCATACCGACAGTTTCTTCCCAAAATTTCTTCTCTAGTGTATTCTGTTAGTTCAAGAAAGCTATCAGAAGCAAATATCTGCACAATAAAGCTGAATTAATATAACATGCTGGTGTAAGGCTGCAAATATGCAGATCAAGTTTTCTTGCAAGGAGTATAATGCTAACATGGAGAAAGAACAGAGCATATATTTTATTTCATGGATTGAAAAGAATGGACACTAGGGTTGATAGCAATTCAAATGCAAAAAAAAAAAAAAAAATGTTAAACATGTATTGATTTCATAACCCCGCTAGTTTGTAGGTCAGTTTTCCAAAGAGGGATGAGCATGAGGGCAGTGTATCAGAAAAAGCCCATGATCTATTGTACTTGTTCAGTTTACTTGTTGGATTAGTGCATCAAGTTGTGGAGCAAAGCTGGAGCAGTGCAACTAACTGACTTGGATGAGAAATCCTATGCGCATTCAATGTTTCCAATATGGGAGACACAAGTGTGTATGCAGACACACTGTGGACTGTGATGTACAGAGATAGTCTAACTAGCTGTTTTGGAGGTACTTGTATTTGGGACAGGGTGTGGAGGAAGCACTACATTGTACTATTCAGTTCTTTAGTCAAATTTCCTTCTTTTTTTTTTTTTTTTTGATGAATTATAGTCAAAATCCCATGCCTTCATTGACCTTGAGTCAACTAACTAATGTAAATCTTTGAGTTCTTTTCATTCACAACTGTTCTACAAAACTTTTTGTGCTCTATCCTCGCACATGAAATTTAGTGTAGCAATCAAACATGTAAGAAAGCATATACGAGACAGAGTTATCCATTTCTACATTACAAGCTCCTCCTCTTCCCCTCGTTTAAAAGTTTATGAGTTGATGTGAAAAAAAGCTTTTGAATCCAGTGCTCTGGCGTGAATGCAAGAAGGTTTTAGATAGCAGACTAGGTGGCCTATTCCTTTACTCGTGCACTCAAAACAGACTTTGAAATTCAAGACTTATTGGACAATGATGAGAAAAATAGTACGAAGAAAGTATTAAAACTGACTAGATGCCTTACAATGGGGTTATCAGGAAGCCTAGGATCTGTGATCACAAAATTCTTTTCAATGCGTTCCAATGTGGTAGCTAAATCAAATCCTTGGCGTGTATCCCTTTCCCATTCAGCACGGTCCCAGCTGTCAGAGCGTTCAATGTCTTTAGTCATCAAAACCTCTGGTTCAATAGGTGGTGGTTCTTCATGCTTTTCTGCAGAATGTGTAGACTTAGATTTGAACCTGAGAAGAAGAAAGGATGATATCGCACAAGTGATATATCTATTTAAAATTTTAGAGAATGATGTAGATGTAAGTTTAGTGAGGCAAACACAGCGGGAAGGTGGAGCAGCCAGACTAACCCCATCAAGGAAATGCGAGATGATTTTCTTGAGTTTTTGGCAGCGTCAGGAAAGGTAGTGGGGGATTGAGAGACATTAACCGGAGTGAGTCTACCAGGTGCGGTGACATTGCCAAGATCAATGGATTTAGGGAGAACATAATCGAGGTTGCCAGAAGTTTCATGGCTCACAGTGCGAGAGTGAGATTTGGGGTGCTTGACAGTTTGGACAACTTCAGTCATGGAATCTAAAGCCTTAGCCTTCTGACGAGCTGACAAGTTCAAGAAGCAGAAGAATCACGAATCAATTTTCATGGATATACGACTGTATTTTAATAAAGAAAAAAAAACAGAAAAATGGGGAAATCAATCAACTGTAGATACCATCGTAGCGGATTAAAGACTTGGGCAATCCATTTGGGCGCAAGGCCTTGTCGTTAACACCTTCCGTATATTTGCTGACCTCCACCTGCATTCTGCGCTCACCAAAACCAAAATGACGATAATGTTTTACTGCTAATCTATACAATTTGATACAAGTTCATCCAATTAGATTATTGATCATTAAGAGAGAGAGAGAGATTAAATATGAAGCGTACCCAATGAATTTGATAGTGTTGCCATGATCATCCTTGATAGGGGTGACGGTGAGAAGATTCCAGAAAGGAGTGCCATTCTTCTTGTAGTTGAGAAGCCTCCCACAGTAACTTGTCCCATTCTTGACGGCATCTCGTATCTTCGCCACTTCATTATGGTCCGTGCCTGCGCCTTGCAGAAACCGGCTGCATTTGCAACATACACACACGACGAGACGAGACGACTATTCAATTAATTTGTTTTAAAAATCAAATCACAGTAACTAATTCTTCGATTTAATCAACGATACCTAGCTACAGTCCTAGTCCTAGGGGCGGGTCTCCTCCTCCTTCCCCTCCGTTTCCCTCTACTGCTCACCGTTTCTGTGCTTTGTATTTATTTTATTTTATATACTTTTTCCTAATTTGTTCTTTTTTTAAATTAAAAAAAAAAAAACCGATGTTTTATATACCAGTTCCCTCCTCCTCCTCCTCCTCCTCCAACTACTACTACTATAGGCTTTAACCGGAATCGGAATCTTAAGGGGAAAGGTTAACCGTTTTTCAACTGAAAGGTTTGGTAGTGGATGGCTAGCTCACCAGTTCCTTCCGATAACTTCTTTCGAAGAATAGCCGGTCATGGTAAAAAAACCACTGCTTGCATACATGATAGGGTAGTCTGGTTTGGTGGCATCAGAGACCACGAACGTTTGCTGCAATGTTGCCAGAGCATTCTTCAGCTCCTGGGATACCCTCGGAACGATTCCTCCTGCTTCGCTTTCCTCTGATGTCCTCGTCGACTCCACCATAAATGAGTTTTTTTTGCTTCTATTTCCTCCATCCTCCTGTTCTGACCCAGTTGCTATAGCTTTGAAACTACGTTCTCCTACATCTGACCTCAAAACTATTCCCCATTCTGCAGTCCTTTCTGCAATGCTAGCTCCGGTTAGTATCTTATTTGAATAGGAGGGGGAGGATTGTCCTATAGAAGATGAGTTGTTATGATCGGATGAGGTGCCTTGATCTTCATCTTTTCCAGTCCCAGTCCCGTTCGATTGATCTGTTATGGAATCATCATGATCAGAAGTGTTCTTGGACTTTCTTTCAAATGTCATCCGCTTGTTCACAGCCTCTCTGCCGCTACCAGAAGTTGCATTAGTAGCTGGAGATGATCCGGATCCCTCCTCCACTACTTGGACATCTTTTGATCTAGTGCCAGTAACATTATTATCATTATGAGGATCAAAACCCTCTATTGATCTCTGCGCTTGATCGTCCGTGGAAGAATTCACCTTTGGTTTGTCCATATTTAAATTTCTGATCTTTAGAAATCACCTATGTGCCAAAATTATGGAAAAAAAAACAAGTCAGAGAAGAATGTTACACACGTTAGTAACCTGGCACATGCTCTATCAAAATAAATTGAAAGCTAGCTAGCTAGCTAGTGCTATGAACTAAGAATTGAGTTTCCAAATTCCAACAGAAAACATCGGGCTGAAAATTCTGAATTCAAAAGCAATTAATTTGAGGAAGCATCAAGCAAACAGTGCTGTAGAATTCACGGTGTGCTGTCCATGGATCAAGTAATCACAAAATTCTGGAAAAAATGCTGCTAATTAAAAATGGCAGTGAAAGGTACAGCAGAGATCAAAAGACTACGTCAAGAAACTGGAAACAGTAAGATATGCTGTAAAGGTACAGTTTAGTTTGATATTTCTACAAAGATTTGATCGACTACTTAAAGAATAAGAAACAGTGTATTTATTACAAGCATCCCTTAAAATTCAGCCATATGTATTTGTATAACACTATTTTATATAGCTCTATCAGTACATTGAATACTGATAGAACAGAAGAGCTGAACAGGAAATTAAGGAGAATGAGGTGGGAGCATAGTGCCAAATGGACCTTAAGAAAACAATAAAGGAAGGCATGGTATAGCATAGAGCGCGGGGAATATTCATTGAGAAGGTTCTCACGTAATTCAGATCAACGGCAACAGTACAGAATCAGACTTCAAGGGTGGCTAGCTAGCTCTTCTCGTCGGCCATGAATCAGCCATATTTGCAGCTCGTTCGTTAATTAATAATTCACAGAAACTGGACGTCAGCCAGCCACAGGGAGCTAGAATAAGGGCTTTTGATTTTAGTAATTAAGCTGTTAGCTAGCTAATCGCCGGCCCTTTTATCTCTGTCAGCACTGCAGTAGTGTACTCCCGCGTGTGCGCAGTAAATGAAGTGATAGTTTCTTCCTTGTTTTGAGTTCCAAATGGAAGCATTATCAGGTGGGTGTGGTGGAAATCAGATAACGTTCCGTTTTCACCATTAATGGAACGTCCCCAACTATCTTGTCCCCTTCTACACGCAGTGAGTTAATATAACTTACCCAAAAAAAAGAGTTAATATACCGTGCGGGTTTTGAAAAAGTAATGGATGAACACTAAGTTTTATTAACATATTTAAATGAGGCCACAAATTCTCGATGGGGCGTTGTTTCGAGATAAGTTTCGCCATGGCGGTGCTTGGTATGCTTTTTAGTTGGAGGTTTTAAAATTTAATTTTTTTAAATTAATTGTTTTTAATTTTTTTAAATTTATGATATTAAAAATAAATTTTAAAAAATAAAAATTATTATTTTAATATATTTCTAAAAAAATAATTTTAAATAAATTATTATTATTATTATTTAAAACATCCTGTGAATTTTATTTTTATCCTTTATTTTTTTGACACATATAACTAAATTAGGAGAGCCTCAAATTATTTTGTTTTGGTTTTTGTATATGGTACTTGAAAATATAATAATAATTGTATTAAAAAATTATTTTTAATATCAATATATATATATATATGGTGTAATTGTATTTTTGGAGACTTAAATCAAGTTTTCGTACACGTAGTAGCTAGATCCTTCAATTGTCACCTTCCATCACCTATCTGTAGTCTTCGACGTGGCACAGAATCAATAAAGGACCGATGGATTCATTTCTGATCTCTCGGTCTCATTTCTTTGCAAAAATTTCTTACAGGAAAAAAAAAAAATCAAATACATAGGAACGTCCACATCAGGTGAGGTCCGACTGTAGATAGCAGGTAAAAAAATGCAAGGTGGTCCAGTAGTCGTGGCATCAGTTGCAGCCACGAAAGTCCTTGGTACTCACGTGGCTACGTGCCGATATGTGGGTCTCGGCTTTCCCCGAAGCTGAGTGGTGACCGTGTCTCCTTCCACAGATGATGTTTGATAATCTGCCAAGAAGTCACTGTCCTCCCCGTCCCTCTCCCTCTATGTCAAGGCTAGCTGTTAAGAAAAATGCATACACGCGCAGGAACGAGTCGTGCTTTTAGGTCTTAAAAAAAAATTATTTTATTTTATTTTATTTTAAATTAATATGTTTTTTATATTTTCAAAATAATATTAAATATAATTTTTAAAAAATAAAAAAATATTTTTTTAATATATTTTAAAATTAAAAATATTTTAAAAAATAATATAGTTATATTTTCAAACACGCGCTCTTCGTTGTCCAGCCCCTCATTTCTTCAAGATGTAAACTTGATTATTGTATCGATATCCCATCACGTGTCTGGTCGAATTCTTTTTTCTTTTCTTTTTTTCTAGATATATCTACTTTACATTAGATTGATTTTTTTTGCGAGGATAGGAGTAATGTGGATGTTGCTTTCAAAAAAAAAAAAAGTAAATTATAAATTTTTTTAATAAGATAAATATGTTATATATTAGGAAAAATATTAAAGATTTATTTTAGTTTGAAATTGAATTTTTTATGTTTTAATTGGTTTAAAACAATAAAATTAAATATTAATTCTTTTCAAAATTTGTTATTAATATCACGAGAGCTATACATAAAATCAATTAAAATAAAACATTAAACTTAGTCTTAAATAAACTTAATATAAAAAATTAAATTGTAAATAAAAAAAGTTAATTGAAAAAAAAAACATTAGGAGTGACAATGCAATCTACAAGGGCTGTTACCTTTCTCTTGTATTGCATTTTTATTTTTTTAGTATTTTTTTCATTTCATGTTACCTTGTATGTTTATAATTTTAAATACTATTTTATAGTTTATTGAATATTCATTTTATAAAATCAAACTATAATTATTAAATAGGAAGTAAAAACATCCAGTATAATAAAAAAGAAAAGCTGCAAAAAGAGAAAAACAAGTTTGACCTTTGTTGCGTTTACATTGTTTTTTTTTTTAATTTTTATTGTTTTACGTGTAGTTACAAAAATCTCAATTAAAAAAAAAAAAAGATTAGGATGAATAAGAAATTGAGGTGGTTACTGTTACCCCAAATTTTTGCACTGTGATGACAGTCAATGTTCCCACAACCGGACCAAGTTAATTCAGCCATAATAATATTAACAAATACAACCAGAAACTTTCGTTTATTATATTTATATAATTTATGCCAATATCAATGATGTTTTAAAAAAAAATTAGAAATATATTAAAATAATTTTTTATTTTTTAAAATTAATTTTTAATACAAATAAATTAAAAAAAATCTGAAAATAAAAAAATTATTTTAAATAAAAAATTAAAATTTTAAAAAATACATATATAATACATTCCCAAACAACCCTAAAAATGAGTCATCTGATTCAAATATTTCAATATACAATGGGCTCTATATGGCCCAATATTGATCGCAGAATGAAGTGGTCAGGCCCATTTATGCCCGGCGAAGCCGTCATGCCCGTCTCGCCACAGGCGTCCTCGATTCCAAACAACGAAAAGAAAGCAGTGCAGTGCAGTGTTACATTAAGTATATTTTAATTCTTCTTCTTCTTCTTCATCATCATTTGTTCTTCGGTTTTGTTTGTTGATTAATCTCTGCAAATGCTCATTTAGTTTGTTTTTTTCTGTCGTTTTTGAATATTTCTATTATTATTTGATTTGCTTTAGTTTCTCTTCTTCGATTTACTCCGTTAGGTAGTTTGTTGGTTTCCCCACTATGCTTGTACTGGTTGCTAGTAATACCTGGCCATGAGCATCGTTGTTCCTTTCTTCCATTTTTTTTCTTTTAGGGTTTAGGTTTTTGCTCCGGCTTTTAATTTCAAAGACCTCTTATGTAATAAATTGATAGAAAATTAAATAATTAATCGACAAATCTAATTTCAGTTTAGGGTTGTGCGGCTGCAAGTAGAGAGATCCGTGTATCCATAATAATTAATAACTAACAATGGACACTGGTGGCAACTCTCTCCAATCCGCTGCTCCTGACGGGGTTAAGAGAAAGGTTTGCTATTTCTACGATCCAGAAGTCGGCAATTACTATTATGGCCAAGGTCACCCCATGAAGCCCCACCGCATTCGAATGACCCATGCTTTGCTTGCCCACTATGGTTTGCTTCAGCACATGCAGGTCCTCAAGCCCTTTCCTGCTCGTGACCGCGATCTTTGCCGCTTCCATGCTGATGATTATGTCTCTTTCCTCCGCAGCATCACCCCTGAGACCCAGCAGGACCAGCTCAGGCAGCTGAAGCGCTTTAATGTTGGTGAAGATTGTCCTGTCTTTGATGGCCTCTACTCCTTCTGCCAGACTTACGCTGGTGGCTCTGTTGGGGGTGCCGTCAAGTTAAATCACAACCTCTGTGACATTGCTGTCAATTGGGCTGGTGGCCTCCATCATGCTAAGAAGTGTGAGGCTTCTGGTTTTTGTTATGTCAATGACATCGTGCTTGCAATCCTGGAGCTTCTTAAAGTGCATGAGGTTTTTTACCATCCCTCTCTCAGCTATAGACGCTAACATGGTTGCTCAATATCACCTTTAAAAATGCCCGGTTTTTTTTTTTTTTAGTGAAGCATTGGTTTAATTCAATCTCTTCTAATCGCTACTCCAAAATTGAACGGCACCTATTGTATCATTATTTTTTCTCTTAGGTTTTCAGGTCTAATCTTATAATCGGATTTTTTTTCTTTCCATGTCTGTGCAGCGTGTTCTGTATGTGGATATCGACATTCATCACGGTGACGGTGTGGAGGAAGCATTTTACACCACTGATAGAGTCATGACCGTTTCATTCCATAAATTTGGAGATTATTTTCCTGGGACTGGGGATGTACGTGATATTGGATATTCAAAAGGAAAATACTACTCTCTTAATGTTCCGTTGGATGATGGGATTGATGATGAGAGCTATCATTTCTTGTTTAAACCACTAATTGGAAAAGTAATGGAAGTTTTTAAGCCGGGCGCTGTGATTCTCCAATGTGGTGCGGACTCATTATCTGGCGATAGATTAGGATGCTTCAATCTTTCAATCAAGGGCCATGCAGAGTGTGTTAAATTTATGAGATCTTTTAATGTGCCATTATTGCTATTGGGGGGTGGGGGCTACCCCCTTCGAAATGTTGCTCGCTGCTGGTGCTATGAGGTATGATTTTCTTGGTAAATGATCCTTTGTTGTTTTGCATTTGAAACGTATCTTTCTCAATTATTTATGAATTTGATTTGAATTAATTCCTTTAATGTCTTCTTTTAACCTACTACGTTTTTGATGCGTCTAATACATGACAGACTGGAGTTGCACTTGGAATAGAAGTTGATGATAAGATGCCTCAGCATGAGTATTATGAGTACTTCGGTCCAGATTATACTCTCCATGTTGCCCCTAGCAACATGGAAAATAAGAATTCCCACCAGGTACTAGAGGAAATACGGTCTAAGCTCCTTGATAATCTTTCAAAGCTTCAGCATGCACCGAGTGTCCAATTTCAGGAAAGAGTACCTGATACTGAGCTTCCGGAGGTATCCTTCGCTTATTTTTATAAAGACAAAATAGGTGGCATTGATTCTAATTGTTCTCACAATTCACAACTAAGATTTTACAGTTTATCTACTTGGGCTTCACATTAAAACTCTTTTTAATAGTCTAGGGTTAACTTGTTTTATAGTTCATGAATAGAATCATGTCTGCTAATTGATACTAAACAATATGTCATGATTTATTGAGAATGATCAGGCAGAAGAAGAACAGAATGAAGCAGATGAGAGATGGGATCCAGATTCCGACATGGATGTTGATGAAGAACGGTATCTTTTGTTCTACCAAAAAAAAACAAGTTTTTATAGATTATTTTATGTCTGCTGTTTACTAATTTACCTGTATTTACAGCAAGCCATTACCAGGCAGAGTCAAGAGAGAAATAGTCGAAGCTGAGCCAAAAGAGTCGGTACGAAGAACTACAATTACCTCTTTATCTTTTCAGAATTTTAAATTCATGATGTTGGCCTATGAGTGGACTTTTCCTGATTACTCATCAACTGTCTTAACCCATAACCTTAACAAGATATCCTTTTTCTGGTTCTGAAAGGGGAGAAATAATTTTGATAGTTAGCTTTTGAGAATTTATCCCAGGTGAATTTGGCAGGAAGAAGTTGCATCATCTGCTTTCTTCAATCAATGATAACGCTAATGCTGCTGTAACGATAAAAAAAAAAAAAAACTTTTTTTTTTTTTATTATCTTCCTTCAACACAAGATCTCCTAGTGTTTTTTTCCCAGAAGCAAGATTACAAAATACTCATCCGTACATCTTCCAGTTTTGAATATTTTCACATTCCTTTTCACAGGAGGGCCAGAAAGGAAGTTCTGGGCATGCTAGAGGCTTTGATACAACAATAGCCGAGAATGCAAGTGGAAAGGTGAGATTAATGCGCACTCCTGCAAGAAAAATCGAATGTGAAACACAATGCGATACTGTTTATAGATTATTCAGCACACAAAATTCTCAAGGGGACTTGCTTCTATTGATCACAAGTTTTACTGATTGGCATAATCTCATGCAGGCTGTGGATGCTGGTCCTAAGCAAATTGATGAGGCAGGTGTGAGAGTTGAGCAGGAGAATGTGAACAAGGCATCTTCTGATCAGATGTTCTCCAAGTCATGAGTAAAAAGTACCATTCCACAAACTGTTCTAAGTTTGTGTATGGTTTCTCGAGCTCTGCATATACGAATACACACTTGTAAAAGCCTGAATCCTGAATGGTTTCATCTCTGAATACGGGTTATTTAATTAATGCAATGTGTACTGGATATTATGGAAACTTCGAATTGAAATTCAAAATAGAGAAAAAATATATAATGGAATTCGATGATTTTTTCTTCTTAAATAATTAGTGATGAAAATTGTGATTGTTCTACCTAGAAGCAGCATGTTGTTGGATCTCCCAGCGCGTATGAAGAGTGTATTTGGGCACAACACCCCTACAGAAGATTGAAGCCATTGAAAGTGGAATTCACACCAGATTCATTGGTGACCCCTGCCACTGTGAAGCCACCCTTACTTGGATTTCCCAGCATGTATAAGAATAGGTAGACGCCAGGGTCTGTGGAATCAAAATGGTCAGCCACTGGTCGGCTACGGTCAGGCCATCTTCTTACTCCTATCTCTCTTCTAGATTTTCTGACGTGTGCACTAGAAGCTATAATTCAAATTTTAACGGTTTTTAATGGAAGGATATATTTAAAAATGTAGGAATAGTTGTTTTTTTAAATATTTTTTATTTAAAAGTATATTTTATTTTATTTTTAAAAAATTATTTTTTATATTAATATATTAAAATAAATTGAAAATATTAAAAAAAAAAAATTTATAAACCACAGTTTAAAAGCTCATACCAAAAAATTTCAAAAAATTAATCTAAAAAATTTTATACTTGAGAATATAATTGTAATTGTTTTTTATTTAAAAATATATTAAAATAATATTTTTTATTTTAAAAAATTATTTGTAATATCAGTTTATTAAAATAATCTAAAAAAATTTAAAAATTATTAATTTAAAATAAAAAAAAATTAATTTTTTAATCTTTGCAGGAAAGCCTCCAACGATAAAAATGACACATATAGTTGACGGGCGCATGCTGCCTGTCATTGCACCAAATAATTCGAGACAATTGTCAGGAAACCAAGCTGATTTGAGTGGCATAGCCAGGGCAGAGCAACTTTGTACTTGCTGTTGCAGTCAGTGATCGGGTTAGCACTCACATCAAGTATACATACTTAGATAGATTATCAACGCAATTTTCAATGACAAAAATAGACATGGACCACGAGAAAAAAGCACACAAGATAAAAAGCCCATGAAAGATGAAGCACCAAGTTGAAGCACCCCCAAGGCCAGCCAGTAGCTTTAGCTTAGGCCACCATTGTTTGAGAAACCGACAATCCAACAGCAGGCGCCGTCATTTCAGGACCCTTATTGTATCCTTGCAGAGGTTAAGTTTTCATCCTATTCCTGCTGTTACTCTCAACTCAATTAATGGCATATGGATTAGAGGGGATGGTCCTTCCTCCCCCTGTGCTGCTGTCCAGCTCCACTGTCACTAAAACGATAACACAGCCTCTGCTAGCCTCAAACTGGTATTACAAACTAGGAAACTATCAGCATCAGCCAAATATCATATCAAGGCAGACTGACTCCTCATCCTTGTATAGAGGCCTGGTCTTTCTAACATGGGATGCTATCTGAGGGATTCTCTGGTTGCTAGGGCTCTGTAAACATCCACCAAAATCATAAAATAAAGAGGTCAGAAAACATGGTAGGAAGGACAGTGATAATACACTAACAACTTAATTGACATTTGATTTCTTTCTCCTTTTCTTCTCATACAACAAGGAAAGAGAAGCAGGTGTTCTACTTTTTTAAACCAGATTTTATCCTTGTTTTGATTTCCCAATATTACAGCACAAAACATGATTAATATTGTTGAAACTGCAATGGCATTGATAGAGTCAATTAAAAGTACTGAGAACGAAGAAAAGCATGACATGACCATAAACGAATTGCATTGACGCGACCAGCCAGTTTGTTGCATATAGCAAGTGATGTTTAGTATAGTTACTAGCTAGTGGAAGTGCTGTCTTTGCTAAATGTTGTGTAGAAACCTGAAAGTCACGCTGATACATTCTCTGTCCAAAAGGCCTACTGGTTGCCTCTTGTGATCTTCAATATGTTCTGAAACAACTGGAACCTGATTCACACCATGCCTATCCATGATGATCTGCACTGAGAGAAGATCCATACTAGGCTTTGCAATCCAGGGTGCTTGACATCTTTTTCCATCTAAGGAACACAATTCAGATACTAAAAGTTCCTGATACAGAAACAGCCAATCGATCAAGATTAGTAGACAGTCATAACTCGGATGTGGTAATTGCAACAAGCTATTAACATGGCAGGTACTTTAGGAACTCTAAAGTAAAGACCAAGTCACCAACACCTTTAAATTGAACCCATCTGTTCTGTAGTATGCAGGCAGAATACCAATATATAATAGTACCCAATATCAATGTACAGATAAATTTAAAATTTCCATTTGCAGCATAATTAAGCATGTGCTTGTTAAAAAAGATTTCTACCAAAGCATGCCTACTTGATGAACATAATGAAACCATTTACATTTTGTCTTCTGTCTTAATTTGATTTTAGAATCCTTAACCGAGTGGTTTATTATATTTTTTTGGCCTTTTTTTCATATTTATGACATCTAAACCTTTTCAACACAGCAGAACAAACAACTGAAAGTTATATGGGATGATGAAAATTTGTTCAAGGGTCCCATACCTTGGTCATCCTGTTTTCAGACTTTATAATTTTGCTATAATCATCAATCTCGGCAAGAGTCAGCAAACCAATTAAAAAATTATTGTCATCAACAACCATTGCACAAGACTGCTTTTCTGCAAGCATAAGACTCACTGCTTCAGTGAGTAAAGTGCTCATGAGAACAGTTACATATCTTGTTCTCATGGCCTCTGAAACTAAAATGCTCTTCTCGAAAACTTCAGTTTCAAGACTAGAATCATCTATGCAGAGAGAACTCTCAAGTTCACAAGGGTTATATTCATAAGGTGCCTTTTCGGTAAATACATAACCAGAGGAGAGTCCACTTGTCTTGGAGGAAGACATTTCAGGTTCTTGAGTTGGATGCCTGTTTCCCTCATTGAGTTTTGTGGTACCTTTGCCATCCCTTCTTCTTTTCTGTCCAGATGTGACCCATGAGGACAACCCTACAGCTCCGAGTAGTGGTAGAACTATTCGATAGTCTTGTGTCAATTCAAAGAGCAGCAAAACTGCAGTAAGAGGTACCTGACACACCCCTGCAAGTGTCGCAGCCATTCCAACCTGAAACGGGCATCTCCCAATGATCAATGGCATTATGCTTTTTGATGGTTTAGAGTATCCAATCAAAAAATGTTTACATGTATGGATGACTAAATGTGCTCAACAAAAAATCATTTCATCAATGCATGATGATTCCAAGCTACCTTGTGGTAGTCATCTCTGTCCAAAGATGCCTCTGTGACTTAGTTGCCAACTATATCAGTAGCCTTATATGAGAAATTAAGATGCCTTGGGAGAGATTCAATCATGATAGCTTTCATTCATGTTGAAGGCATCGTGTAACTGAACAGAACCGTCATCAATCAATTAATACTCAAGCAGTTAGTTCAAAAGGAGTAGATTTGTTTTAGCTTCCATTAGTTTACAGCCAATAGATAAGAATTTTTTATCCTGATTGCATATATTTTTATTTGAATATAGTGAGAACTTCCCAGCACTCACTGCAATTGTTTTCTTCTGTTCCATCTGGAATCTTGTTATCTTCCAGGGATGAATCTTTTTATATATTTACTTACCTCTAATTACACAAAGAACATAGCAGCAAGGTTATGGTGTACTTGATTTCAGTAGAGATTAACTTCAGGGTGGGTCTGCTCCTGTTGAGACTACTTATTGTTCATTGAACAGCCAACAAAGGGAGCAAAGAATTTCTGTGGTGATCTACTCCCTACCATTTACTAATGTAACAATTGGCAGGAAACTTGAAAGCTTTAAATTCTCCTTTTCAGAAAGTGAACTAATAAAGCCACATCAATCTACACTTCTTTGTCCTCAGCAGTGGCAATATATATGTTGACAGGGGATTATTGAGTTTTGTGATGCATACCATAGTGAGTTATCATTGTGCAAGGACCATAAAAACCAGTAGATAAGAACTTGAATATAAGAAATTATGATGCTGTATAATCATGCATTATAATAGTACCAGCCCATAAGCTTGTGGTGATGCCACTTCCAAGAAGGATAGTTGGAGTGTGGGATTAGACTGAGCAACTGCAATATTAATGAACTTCCCATATGCCATTCCAGTTGCAGCACCGATAAAGAGGGATGGGGCATAGTAGCCTCCTACTAATCCAGAGGCCCGGCATAAGGAGGTTGCAACTATCTTGACTCCTACAAGCTGAAGCACTAGGTCAGCTGAGAGGCCCTGGACAAATGGCCGAGATTCCAACAAAATGTCAACATTCTCAAAACCCCAGTATAGGATTTCAGGATATGCCAAAGCTATGGTGCCAGTAGCTAAACTACCTAGAACAGGAAACGCAGCACTTGGAATCCCAACAGTGCGGTGAAGATGATTGACAGTTGAGAGCATGAAGGATGTGCATCTAGATAAGGTCAATGAAACCAAGCCGCAGAGGATACCCAGCAAAAGATACAGTGGAAGTTCTGAAAATGAGATGAATAATAGCTAGCATTTTTAGGCTTTAATAGTAAGTGATAAAAGCTTGAATGATTAATTAAAATACAAGCAAAACCAACCAATCAACGTAGAAGAAATTACGTTGACAGCATGTGCTATTAGTAATTGAATCTTTTTACTTACCACTCGGGGAGCGGAAGTCATAGTCGGGGACCTTAAAAGCAGGTTCAGAACCAAGACCAATTTCTGATACAACAGAAGCTACGACAGCGCTAAGTATAACCATAGAAGTGGTGTTTGTGAGTGACGTTGTTGAATCGCTTGGTGATGGCCACAACACCGACTCCACAGCAAAAAAACAACCAGCAACAGCAGCATTGAATCCTGTTTTTCTTTTTTAAATTCTTTAGGAAATAGATAATAATTGACTATTTTTTGTAAAACAAAGCGAGAGATAGAGAGAGAAACAAACCAGACGAGATTCCAGCAGCAGAGCCAGCAGCTAGGAGGGAAAGTTTTGTTTGATTAGAATTGTGATTATTAAAGACAGAGAGAGAAGCAATTCCTTTGGCTACGGAAGCACCAATCTCGACACTAGGACCTTCGGGGCCAAGGGAATTACCAGTACCAAGAGTGAAACAAGCAGCCAACGTTTTCAAGAAACTCGGAGCGGCGGCGGCAGCGGCCACTGGTAATTGTAGCCATCCTTTTTTATCGTTTTTATTAGTAGTACTACTACTACTGGTAATAATGGTTGTTTGAAGGAGGTTCAAGATGCTAACGATCAAGCCGCCACAAGCAGGGACGGAGACAACTCTTAACCAGTTAGATTCGAGAGGCTCCTCTCTCAACCAGGTAGCACCCCTATAAGGAATTCCATCCCAGAACAAGTCCCGTATTTCATGCACTGCGTTGTTGAACAGCACTACAGCTATCCCAGTCAAAAGACCCACCAAGCAAGATGATATTATTATACCGGAATCACCACCACCACCACCATCATTTATCTTTCTGATCAGTTTTGGCTTTTGATTTTCTTTTTCTTCATCGTCTTCATTGCTTGCAGTAGCAGTAGCAGTAGCATTAACAGTACTAGTGCAATCTCTTCTTCTCTCAGCTGGGGTTAACGGGGCTGAGAGAGCAGTGGGGATCCCAATCTTTTTGTACTGGTAATAGCGATGATTTGAAGAGGAGGAGAACAATCGGTTTCTTCTAGAGAAGGAGAGGGAGAGGGAAGCAGAGATGAGCAGTCGTGGAGGCAATGCACTTCCCATTAATATCCAATTTGATATTACCTTCTTCTACATCCTCCACCTATCCAATTCATATATCCTATCCATCGTCATTGTCTTTCTTAAGTTTTACCAACGGATCTTCTCTAATCCATTCATACTTTAGATAATTAGTGTTTTTTTTTTAAAAAAAAAAAAAAAAAAAGCCTCCCATATATATTATTCAATTATTTATCGTAATTTTCTTTCGAGTTTTGATAGATTTTATAAAGTTATTTGAAAATAAAAGGAATATATGTATTTATTAAGTTACGATGTATAATTTAAATTCTGTATTTTTTTAATTTTAAGTTTTCTTTTTCTTATTAATGCATATTTTTTTAACAATTTTTTTATTTATATAATAAAAACTAAAAATAATTAAAATAAATATCCGAAAACTTATTAGTGATTTGAAATAAGAGAGAAATGTATCTCTTCAATAAAAACCTCATGCTTTTTTCTTCTTTTTTTTTGCCATGAATCATATATGTTTCATTAGAAAAATAAAAGTTTATTAAAATCTTAAAAACAGGTTTTATTAGAAAAATTAAAAATAAATCATGAATTCATGATTTTGACACAAATGTATTGAAAATATTAATAATAATAATAATCATGTAAGGAATTATATAAAGAAAAGCTTACATTAAAAAATAACAAAATAGATATTTCATTCCCATTATATATAAATTTCTTAAGAAATTATGCATATTAGTTTCATATATAATTATTTGAAAAGTAATGGTTAATATTCTCATAAAATACTCATGTTATTTGAAAACTATGATATAATTAGATAATTATTTGATTAACATTTTAATAAATTTATTTGAAGAAAATCTAGTGATAAAATGCAAAAAACAAAATTCAGTCACGCGCACCTAGCCGGCAACTAAACACTGTTTAGGCTGACAAAGCATCGCGTGCCTGCAGACTTCGGTAATTGATTTTTGGGTCTAAAAATTTAAATTCCAATCTTTATTAACTCAAAAAAAAAAAACAATTGGATCTCTTATACCTCATTTATATCCATAAAAAAAAAATTAATTACAATAAAAAGATCCAAATCAAATTAAATAAATTTCAACCTCATTTACTTTTTCAAACATTTAGTTGAGTTCTCCTATTAAAAACAAATCTATAAACACATGGTAAAAATATTGTCCTATGTGAATTTTATCTCTTTTTTCTATTTACTAGTGATTTTTTCTATTCTTCAACAACAATTATATACAGAAATGCAAAACAAATAAAAATTACATAAATAAAAAGTAAAGGTTCAAAAAACATGAGCCAAATACGCAAAATATAAAACTTGAGGGACTAAATTCAACCTTTCCACTCCTTTCGAACAATGTAATCGAGAATAGGTTTTCTTTTTAAGGGAAAAAAATATCAAACTCAATTCTTCTCTTTTAATTTTGTTTTTAAAAATATTTTTAATTCAAGTTTGTAAAATTGATCTAAAATTTAATGCTAGAATATTCAACATACCATAACATACCAATTAAAACAGATTTCAAGACATAAAACTATATTTATATGACTTACAATGATTAAATTAAAAAGAAGTACAGTTCATTAACAAAAGCGTAGAGAGAAAAAAAATCAAGAGACTTAGAAAGTGAAAAAGCTTTGTATTTATTTAATTTGTTAATGTTAATTTAGATATGAAACCTTTTTATTAGTTAAAAACAAAAAAGCGTGGGGGTAGACAGTGAGCATTCAGCACTGTTCACCACCTTATAAACCACCGTGATGGCCCTGTTTATTTTTCAAATATTTATTTTGGTCCTCAAACAGTGTGGATGACCCAACAGGTTGAACCCTGACCAAAATGCTGGATAGTCTGTTTTCGCATCAGAAGTACTACCTCAGGAACACAAAATGACTGTTGGGATTTGTTGATGTTAAAACCGAGGCATCAGAAGTTAAAACAAGAATAAATAAATAAATACAATACGGTATCCAATCAAAACCATTTTCGAGATGCTCTCAGTTGGAGATAATGTATGGAGGATGGAATAGAACATTTCGTCGCATGCCTATCTAATCCCAGATACAGAAGACAGAATAATTATGCCACCAATTTCAAAACTCAAGAAGTAGCAACCAGATGATAATAAAGACATCAAATTGTTTAGCACGCTCAAGTCCTAAGACATGCCAAGTTACAGGAAGGCATCCTTCTCGAGCAACTTTAGCACCTCTTGCTGGTTGTTGAGTTTAGCAACGTCAATGGGCGTCTTGCCATCCATGTTCTGAAGCGTACTGTAGTTTAACCCAAAGAGAGATTCCATCATGACAGGAAAAATCACATGAAGCCATAAAGGGAGGGCATTCCTAACTGAGAGCTATTGACTTACACTGCAGCGCCATTTTCCAGTAAAAGGGCTACACACTCCTTCCTTCCATAACCAGCTGCATAATGCAGGGCGGTGTTCTTGTTCTTATCCAGTGCATCAACAGTTGCCCCAGCCTCGAGAAGAATTTGGGCACACTTCACCTGAAACAAATTGAAAGCAGCTGCTTGTTGCTTACAATAGCAATTTGACCAATTTGCATAAATTTCCAATGTCTGACGGCCCAATGATTCTGCAACTAGAAGGGGCCCAAACCAAGATGTCAGCTATAGCTCACTGACCAATCTAACATCTAGCCTTTTATCATTGCAAGCCAACTAGGGAGTTCATTTTTTGCAATGTGCCATGGGCAACTACCAAGAACCAGCGCAGGTATTCATGAACTCTTTCTAGCAGCATACCATAATAGGTTCCTGAAGTCACATCTAACGATTACTTGTCTTTTGATAATAACAAAAAAGCCAAGATTAACCGCTGAAGAGGGGAGGGGCAAAAAGCAAGAGTCTACACCACATACAAACAACAGAGCAGTAGTTTAGAAATAATGATACCTCTCCATATCCGCAGGAAAAATGCAATGCAGTTCTTCCCTCTGAATCTTCTTCATCCTTGTCAGCACCAGAGGCTAGAGCATTTTTCAAACCCTAATTGGAGAGTGCACATAAAATTTTGAGGTAAATTTGCAAACGGTATCTCCAATTGATGTGACTTAAATAGATAGAACAGAGAAGCATTGGATATTTACATGGAGGCAAAAGAAATTATATTGAACGTCAAAGGAGGAAAAAAAAAATGATCCACCTTCCGCAGACTTTAGAGAAATATTGAATTCTCCCAATGTAGTCAAAATGACCAAGTTAGCAGTCATTGGACTTCTCTAAAATGAACTAAATAGCATTGGGCCATGTTCAGATATTTACAATAGAAATGGAAGAACAATGAGGACCATAATATCCAACAAACTATTCAAAGGATTAATGGAAACGTTGAATAACGAGTGTACATGTAAGTATGATAAAAATTATATATAATACACTAAAGTCAAGGGCCACATAAATGCTCTACATCTTACCAAGTGAAGCAATGCCACTAAAATCTATAGAGATGGAAGAACAAAATACCAACATAAAAATCAAAATAAAGGTATATATATTCAATTTTCCATTCAGCATTCACCATGTGGTCTCCACATTTAAACTAATCCAAAGATCAAGCTAAAAGTGTTAAGGAGCTTCAACTAATTGCTAAATGAACATGAACAAGTCACGTATCTACAGCTACCAACAAAGTTCAAAATGTCAAAAGCTGTGCATGGGCTTAAAAGAGAGTGATGAGAAGAAACCATCAATGTCTAAGAAAGTTCCAGGGGTCATCATTGTCTAATAATGCTGCCATGACAGTAAGTCTTGTGGTGTGCTGAAATAGAAATCTGTGCCTATATCCTCTCTCATCATATCAAATTGGGCACTCATCCACAAAACATTAGCAAAACACTTCCATTAACAGTAATTAGACAACTTTCAATACTTTCAGCCAGTCTAGGCTGCAATCGCTTTAACTGATAGATAAGATGCAATGCATTTAATGGGAAAGAAAAGCAAAAACAATTTAAATGATGTAATTATAAATAAAGGTGGCATCCATCAGGGGAAAAATACATAAAGGTTAAGTGTGTCAAATCTGCAAACAAGGCAGCAGGCAATCAAAAGCAAATTGTACCCTACCTCAACATCACCAACACTGGCACAGTGATGGACAACTGAGTCATCCTCATTTCCTGCTTCTTCTGCTTCCTCGTGTCCAGAAGTTTCCACAGAAGTGCCTGCTTCTTCGGAAACCGCAAGACCCATTGCTTCACCCAACTTCTGGAGAACGTCTTTATCATTCCAGTACCTAGGCAAGCATAATTTGGCTGTCAATAAGTTGAGAAAATAAAACGAACTTAAATGATCCATCTTTGCTAATATCAAGGCAGGAGAAACATAGCAACAATCTTCTAGTTTTTCCCCATTTTTATAAACAAGTAATAGTAAAATACTAGATATTATGATTACTAACCTCATCATGGCAGCTGGACCACCGGACTCTATCTCTTCTAAAATAGGCTTTAAAGAAGGATCTTCTCTTATTCGTGTCATTCGCTCCTCAATCTGATCCTTTTGCGATGGGTTTGTGAAACTCTCAAGCATTTGAGACATTGATGGATCCTGAGTAATGATAGGGAAAAAATTAGCCTTTCATCAGGACTTACAATTAAACAATGAATAGGAACATGAGACAAGCCAAAAAAACACAGATATACCTGCATTAATGCAGTGCCAAGGTGCTCAGCCATAGTCATAAATTGAGGATTCTGCATAACCTGTTGCATGGTTGAATAGTATTGTTGAGTATCAAAGTTAGGGATAGCATCTTCGGCTGTCGCACCTTGAAAAGTCTTCTGGAGCTGCTCTGCCATCTGATTGAATGAAGGATCTTTGGCTATCTGCTCGGCTAACTCCTTTATGCTCGGGTCCTTCATATATCAAAGCATAGACATCTATAAACCCTTAGAGAAATATGGCAAAATCATTCAATATTAAAACGTAGTAAGAACAAGTTCACAAAATGAGCTTCAATGTGAAAAGTGGATTTAGCTTAGGACATGCGGGCATGTTAGAAGGCAAGACCTTCACTGCCAAAAAGATAGCTTATCTAATGTTTTTACTCCGCAAATGAAATTGAAAACAAAGAAAAGAACTGAAGAGTAAAAGCAATGAAAATTGATAAACATACATTAAGCAGGCCAGTCATAGCAGAGAAATCAAAAGGATTAGGAGGAAATCCAGCAGCAGCAGCACCTCCCACTCCTGGAGATTGAGAAGGAGCTCTTCTTGGTTCCCCAGAGGTTGAGGAGGTTTCTGATGATTTAGATGAGGAGTCTTTGCTGTTATTTTCTGCACCCGAAGCCGAACCTGTTTTCTCATCTAATAACAAAGCAATTTGCGATTCGAGTGAGCGACTCAGTCGAGGTTATCTCGCAAGCACAATAACAACAGCAGCAACGGATCCATCCAGGAAATTGAAAGGACGGTAGAAAGCATACCAGATGGAATAGTAACATCCTTGTTCGTGGTCGCCATGACGAACAACAAGCTAAGCTTAATGAAAATTATGCAGTCGAAGAAAGGAGAGGATAGATTTTTATCTGAAGACGACAGACAAAAGAAGAAATCGAATCCAATCGAATAATTACTTTTTATAAATAAATAATATTAATTTGCTAATTATAAAACTAGAAGCAGGTTGGACTAAGAGGATTACCAGGCAGACGCAGGCAAGCAAGGCTGCGTGTATGAATTGATGGTTTCAAGAAAGGTATCTGCCACCACACAGCTCAAGTAAGAAGAAGAAGAAGAAGAAGAAGCGTGCACGATGACAAGGAAAGGATTTGATTGAATTGAATACAGACCAAGCTTATTGTTAGTAGGCCATCTCAATCCTCATCTTGTCATCGAACCAGTGGCTTATGTATCGGTTACTGCCACCGCTGTCTTCCTTTTTTGTTTTTTTACCTTACTAGCAGGCCCGAACCCGATGACCGGATTCATGAATCGATGGGCCGACAATATTTGAGATTGGGCCTGTGTACATGTTCTGTTGACCCCTCACAGGGATGATAATTAATTTCCTTGAACAGTTGCCTTATTTTGCCTCAATTTGAGCGCGAGGTGAAACAATTTGAGTCTGCATATATCTTTTTATTTTACATCGCACTTTACTTTTTTTTTCTAGCGATTTGATTTCCTTTTCAAATAATTTAAGATTTACTTTTTATTAAGTGAATGTTTGGAAGTATAATAGCTTCTATTTTTTTTAATGGTTTTAAAAATATATGTTACTTTAAAAAAACATGGAATTAATATTTTTTTAATATTTTTAATAGTTTTAATGTGTTGATATTAAAAATAAAAAAATTTATTGTATTTTTAAGTAAAAAATATTTGTAAAAAGCAACGCACAATACCCAAATTAACTTACTATATTAATATGACTTTAAGTTAAATATATATATATATATATAATAAAAATGACTAAAAGCAATTTTTTAAAATATATATATATATATATGATTTGTTTTAAAATTCATAAATTAAAGATTAAAAATTAAATTTTAATTAAATCATATTTTTACCCAAATTTGTCACAAACTTGCTTCTAGTTAAACATATTTATGATTTTGTTTTTACAAATCAAAATTTGAATGCTAACACTAGAACAAGTAACAAAAGTTATAGCAGGTGGAACCTTACACTTCTGCTAACAGTGAAACCTAACTCTTGTTCGATGATCATTTCGTAGTACAACCAAGATAACATTCGTATAAAAAAATAATAACCATAAACTATTTATTATTCATCATTGGATTTAAATTTTTAATATCCATACCCTAACCATTATATTTTCAATATCCATTATCCATCCAGTTTTTTTTCAAAAGGACAATTAAAAAATAATTTATAATTTTTTTAGAATAAATAATTTTGGTTAATGACATGCAAACAAAAATGTATTAAAATATAAATACACCATTAACAATAACCACATCAGTTAAATAATAATATAATATAACTATTCTTCAAACATATCATGCCCATGACATAAACAAAGAAATTATTCCAACATGGTACTAAGAAAATATTAGAATTTGTAAGAAATTATATATAATGACAAAATTATAAATATAAAATATCATGTTGAAGATTTAACTATTAAAGATTATGGTATGAGAATTTAGAATTTATGGTGTTTAATGATTAGCCGTTTTGAACTTCAAGTTTTAGGTTCTCAATTTAAGATTTTAAGTTGAGGGTTCGAGGTCAAGGATTAAGAGTTTAGGATTGAGAGGGTTTAGGGTTTTATGATTTGGAGTTCAAGATTCAAGGTTCAAGTTTAGGATTTAACTAGCTATTTGACTAGTGCTACGTCGTAGATCAAATATTTTTTTTCAATAAAAACAATTGAATACACAAACTGTTCCGACATGCTTTTTTTACAAAAAAAAAATTCTTTAACAATAACTAAAAATAAAACTGAAAAATAGAAAGATAGATGTAGAATAAGATATATGATCTTATAACATAGGTCATTTATCAGGTTGTATCTGATGAATTTATTTATTAAAATTAGTTTTTTATTAAATCAAATGATAATAGAAACAAACAAACACATAAAATTGATAGAATGAAATTAAAAAAAAACACATATTAGAAATATTATCCAAAAATAAATATTTTTTATTTTTAAAAATAAAGTTCATCTATATAAAATATAAACAAAATTAATTATTAATGAATCATAATAATCTCTTCAAAAATTAAATACATAAAAATAATTAAAAATTAATTGTTATTTAAGAAAATCAAAACAAGCAAAATAAAAAAAAAGAATAAGTATTAATTGAAATGTAAATTATAAATTATTTTTAAAAAATATAAAAAAAAAGTATTAATCTTTTCAAGGGAAAGAAAAAAAGAAAAAAGAAAAAAGTCAGACATTGTTGGGCTAGCAAATCAAGCTAGTGTGCATGACCCATTAAAAAAGGGTCTGCATGTGAAGACCTTATTTTTTAAAATATGCTGACGGGAAATAACAGAATGGTTTGAATTGTCTTCATCTTTAGACTAGTCTTTCATTATATAGAAAAAGTTGTCTTGTTTATAGTAATTACAAAGAGTAAATCTAGGGAGCTATATATGGTAAGGTAAATTTTCTATTTATATCTAATATTTAAAGTCTAGATTTTAATAGGTACAAATAGTTGTATGCTTGATGTTAGCCTTTCTAATGACTTGTATGCTACTTGATTTTAGCTTTTTTATTGACATCCCCTCTCAAATAAGTGTGGGCATAACCATAAGCATCAATTTGGTAGTAATAAAATGATGACGTTATCATATAAGAGTCTTGGTGAAAACATCAGCCACCTGAAGATTGTACAACATATATGGAAGTGATGTAGTTTGAGCCTTATAGGCGTCACGAATGAATTGGCAATCCACCTCAATATGTTTCATGCACTCACAGAAGATAGGATTAGCGGTAATGTGAATAGCACTTGTATTATCTGTAAAAAAAGAAGTAGGAGTGCACTGCTGAAAACCAAGCTTAACAAGGAGCTCGTGTAGCTAGATTATTTTAGAACAAACTTAGGACATAGTCTTCTATTCGGACTTAGTAGAAGACTTAGAAACACAGTCTTGTTTCTTGCTCTTTCAGAAAATAAATGTAGGGCCAAGGAACATACACCAACTAATTGTTGACTAATAAGTGTCAGAACACCTCGCATCATTAATATCACTATAAGCAATAAGATCAAGAGAAGTACCAGCAGGATAGCAAACCCTTCTTCAAATTGTGTCATGAACATAACGTATTATTCTTTTAACAATAACCATATAATTGTGCCTTGGAAAGGATATGAACTAACTAACCTTTTGTACTGTATAAGAAATATCAGGTCTAGTGTTTGTAAGATAGATCAAGTTGCCCACGAGTATTTAACATGCTGCCGAGTTTGATAATAAATCACCCTTATCCTTGTGTAGCTTGAGATTAATAACTAGCATGAATCTCTAGACCAAGAAAATATGTTAGAGGACCTATATCCTTTACGTAGAAGGAGTTCTGTAAATGCTATTTTAGTTGATCAATTAAAGCCAAATCAATACGCGTGATGACTATATCATCAACATACATCAATAAAAATACAACTCCATGTGCAGTCTTTTGTAGAAACAAAAAGGCATCATATTTACTTTTTGAGGAAATCAAATTTAAGAATGATATAAGTAAATTTCTCATACCCAGCACAAGGAGCTTGTTTGAGACCATACAAAGAGCGGCACAACTAACATATAGCAGAGGTAGGAGTGGAAAATAAACTAGTTGGTGGTCATATATATATATATATATATTCAATGAGACCACCATGAATAAAGACATTTTTTCCATCTAATTGGTGTAAACACCAATATTTAAAAGTTGTGATGGCCAGAATTGTTTGAATAGTACTCATTACGGCCACTGGAGCAAAAGTCTCCTCATAATATACTCCATATTTTTTATGATTTCTAAAAGCCAATAAGTGGGCACTTAATTTTTCTTGCGTAGCCTGCTAACAGCATAGTTCTTTAGTTGCATGTGCATAACCAATAGGAATAGCACTAGAGGATAAAGTGGTAAAAAGAGTAGTAGTAAAATTATGTGTCGTAGATGGATTAAATCCATACCTATCATATGGTATAGATACTTTAGAGGAACAACGTAAAGAATCCAAAATAATTAACTCAAAATTCATAACAGGGTGTAAAGAAGGAGTAGATTATAGGACAGAAGCTGAAGAGGGCAGCACTGAAAGTCTTCTTTTATACACCAAATATGGCTTGAACCTGTCAACTTGAACACTGTGCATATAAGAAGTGTCATTGAAAGAAGGCAAATAGGCAAGAGAAGTGGCCGATGATGAAGGCAAGGGAAAGAAACATTGATTTTCAAAAAAAATAACATTTCTAAAAACATGAACCCTATTAGTGTATGGATCAAAACATAAATAACCCTTTTAAGTGACACTATATCCAAGAAAGACATAATGAATTGACTGAGTAGAAAGTTTATCTCTATAAGGTGAAGAAAGATGCATTAAGTATAAACACCTAAAGGTGTGAAGATTTCTGTATATAGGATGGCAATGATAATGGCGAAAATATAAAGATTCTAGAACCAAGATTTGTGAAAGAAGTCTATTGATTATATAAATTGCTGTAATGAGAGCTTATACCCAAAACTTAGAAGGACCAGAAGTTTCAATAAGCAAGGTCCAAACCATATCTAAAAGATGATGATTTTTTCGTTCCACTACTCTATTTTATTGAGGGATATAGGAACATGATCATTGAGAAATGATACCTTTAGTTTGCACAAAAGATTGGAAATCATTATACATATATTTCCCACCAGAATTTGATCTAAGAATTTTAACAGTGGTAAAAAGTTAAGTGTTAACAAGTACTAAAAATAGTTTTAATATAAAGAAAACTTCTAATTTGTTTCACAAAAAAATAGACCTATGTATAGCAATTGTAGTTAAGGTTGTCAAAATCACGAATTAAACCATAAAATTGTATAATTTTACGAGTCAACATGTATATAATGTGTAAAATTGGGTTAAAAACTCCAAAACTAGCAAACTGGATCAAACTTGAGAAACTTATATCGAGTTTACGAGTTTGAAAAAAGTAAAAAAAATCAATTAACTCTCCTCCTCGTCAGGCCATCACTCATTCACTCTCCAAACTCCAATCATCTTTCCTTTTCTCTTTTTTTAAATCTCAAGTTCCCCTAACCAGTTCCACAACTTTCACTTTTTTTTTCTTAAAACATCCATTTTTTTTGTTTAATTTGTTGGCCTATGTTCTTCCTCGAGTCTCTAAACTCTCCACTCTCTATCTTTTGTGACTCTCATACCTCACCTCTCTATTACAAATTAGTTGCTTTTCTAGACATACTTGATTCTTGAAGACTTGTTTCTAGAGATAGGTTTGCTGCAAAAGTCAGATTGAACAATCTATGTACCTTAATCCTTATGTTCTATTTAAGTTCTTCTTTATTTTCCTTTTTCTATATTAAATTTAACTTAATTTAATGGAAACTTACAAGTGGAATTGAATTTGTTTTGGTTGCTATTAGTGATTTGGAATTTTTCATTAGGGTTTTCCCAACTCTTTGGCTTAAAATTTAAAAATTTACTTTGTTATCAGTAATATGAAATATGTGTTTATTAACTAGTTCAATCAAAAGTAATTGATTCTCTCTCTTTTAAAATATGTGATCTACATAGTAATTTATTTTCTTAACTTCATGAAATACAATGTTTAGTTTGTTTATTTGGTAGGATCTATGTATATTTTAGCTTTTTTTCTTTCACATTTACTAGCTTGTGAGAGAACTTGAAATTCCAGGACAAGGGTAATTTAAATTGATACACAATCAGGTCCTTTTCCAACGCTCCTTCTTGTCACATTTTCTTCTCGCCTCTATCACATCTTTGCTCTTATATAATGCAATAACTTTTTTTTCATAATTTTATCAATAAATGTTTGTCATTCATGACTAAACGATCTCAGGCAACCTGTTTTAAAATCATTCATTAATTATCTTGAGGCATTGCAATATTTTTTTCATTTGCCAATTTAATGCTTACCTTTTGTATTGATGATTTTTAATAGGAAAGAGATAAACATGCATTAATATTGCTGATGGTCATAAGAATGATGAGATCTTGGCACTACAAGGTTAGTTTTCTTACGTGTTGTAAGAATGTCATTGATTACAAGTTTCATTAGAAAGAGTTGTAAATTCTCTAATATTGTTTTGAAATAAAGCACACTTTTCTTCTCTAATGTTCATCATCTAATTACCATTATTTTTTTTTTATGAAAACTCCATCTTTCTACAAGAGAGATTAATAAGCTATGTTTGTGCAATAATCTTTTGATGCTTCTCTAATTTCATTTTCTAGACCCATAAGCCATTATAAAATACCAGATAAGCAAACAGATTTCATAAAGCAATATTATGGTTTACTTGATACAATTATCCTATAAGTAGTTAATCTCATTATTTTTCAATCCTTGCCTTTCTTATGTCCTTCTGTATTTATGAATTACTCCATTGATTATGATTGGGTTTTATTAAGATGGTTGTAACATCGCTAGTATTATTTTTTAAACAAACCATATGACGTGAGAATATTTTTATTATAATCAAAATTTTCAATCTGTTGAAGCTTTTATATAACAATGTTAATACCAAGTTGCACATAAAATAGACTTGGCATCTGAGCTCTTAATTTTTTCTTCTGGTTGTCTTGGATTGTTAAGTTTGATGTAATCCTCTATCATTTTATTTTCCTAACCCATTAACTACTCTAAAGTATTTAATAACAACTAGACTTGATTAAGCAATATTATGGCTTATCTTTATATATTTTTTGTTAACCTTGCAATCATATCAATAATATTTCAAATGAAGTTGAAGTCATCCTTACTAAAGTACAAGCAATAGCTAAAAGAATTACCATTATGTGAGAGTATATTAAAAACAAAAATAGGGGAGTTAAGGTGAGGTTCTTTACTTAGATTGTGATTTGGTCGCATTGGGATTTAAAATCTCATCTAAAAGAGAGATATTCCTTGTATTAGTTATTTTTACACGTTTTATACTATATATATAATTTATGATTCATTCATTTTAGCATATGTTAGAGAATCAGTCGTGCCATCTTTAATGTGCATCAAGGCTCAAGTTTATGGCATGGTTTGCAAGCAACTAGTTTGAAAATTGAACTACAGGATACATGGCATCTAAAAAAACTAATTGGTTTTAGGAATAATTATTAAGATGATAAAGATTTTGATGAATGTTTTAGAAATAACAAATAAGATAAAGGCAAAGAGGTTGATTTTAATTTACATGACACCCCAACAAATTATTTGTTAATTTTTAGTTAATTTTTAGTTAATAAAATTCTATGGACATAATTTTTAAGTTATTTAAACTATCTATGAATTTTATGTGAACTATGTATTTTAAGGTGTTTAGACTTTTGTGTTATTTATTTTATTTTTATTATATTATTATTTACTACTTGATTGAAATTATCAATAAATAATTAGTTAAAATATTTTACTTATGATTTTATGATTCTACAATTCAAGTTTACGATTCGAGTTTATATTGTGTATTCTGTGTCGTGTCAAAAAAGTGTTTTGACAACCTTGGCTATAGTCATCAATAAAGGTGATCAAATATATGTAATGTGCATGAGAAACGACATGACTTATTCCCCAGACATCACTATGAATTATCTCAAAAAGCTTTGTGGCTCTATTGCCTTTAGAAGAAAATAGTAAAAATTTATTTTTGCCAAGTTTACATATAGCACAGTCAAGGAACATAGTTGAACTCGAATGTTCTTTATTGTTTATTAACCTAAATTTCAACAAATAAAAGAAGATTATAGGATTTTGATAACTAAGATGCCTATGCAAAACTTTAGTGGACACTTTAAGTACAGTACAAAAGAAAGATAAAATAGAGGAAAGAAGCAAGGTGCGTGGAATAGGGAGTTGAAGAGAAAATAGAAGTTCATGTTTAGGTACTTCTGCTATCAGCTATCCTGAAATCTGGTCTTATATAATATAACCATGATTAGAAAAGTGTACATCATAGTTATTGTCCATAAGATAACCTACATAAGTTAAACTTATAACAAATTTAGGTGAGACAAAAACATCTTTAAAAAAAAAAAGAACATCACCAACAACCATAATGGGAAAAGTACTACCATTAGCTATTTTAATATGTAAGGATCTATAATATTTTCAGATATTACTTAAGCCACAAAAAAAGTTTGTCATATAATTGAAAGCACCTGAATCTAAAATCCAAGAAAGAGCTGAAGAACCAATACCTTGAAGGCCAAGCATGAAGAAAGCACTCACAATCATTTCTTGCACTATCTCTCAGGTTAGGAAATTTACCAGAGGCTGAGTTTGTGAAATAGAGGAACCAGCAATAGTAACAATAATGTGATAAGTTTTGTTAAAGCGTGGAGGATGACGAATAAGACACTCCTTAATGACGTGTCATGGTTGCTTGTAGTAGTTGTAAAATTTATAAGGACAATAAGGAGCAATATGTCCATACTTTTTACAACTATAATAGTGTGTCTTGCTCATATCGCAACTTTTCCCCTTGTTGTAAATAGCATAAGCAACGAAGATAATGAAAGAGATAACTCTTGCCTGCTCCAGAATGGTCTGAGTATGGAGACACTACTCTTCACGTAAGAATTCTTCAAAGCAAGCGTCTAAGGATGGAACAGGATCGCAATTGACTAGAGAAGCACGAACTAGTTCACATTCTGGTCATAATTTCATCAAAATTTGGTCTTGTTGGCTGATTTTATGGACTTGTTGTATTGTCAGCACACCTTCTGCAGAAACCTTTGTCGTAACAAGATTAAAATAGTCATTCCACAAAGTTAGAAATATAGAATAGTAATCTTGAATAGAAAGATCTCCTTATTGTTGTCTTGGTTATAAACTTGAGTAAGGTGGTCCCATATAACCTTTACAGATCTAAAAAAATGCAAAGAAAGGATCAGATATGGCTCTATAGATCTAAGAATTCAAGACATTATTTGTGCATCTTTGGTAGCCCATTTTGCCTTAACAATAGCAAATCCTTCAGCAGCTAAGTCTTTTTTGTCACTGTCATCTATATGGCCCCATAATTCATTTTTCTTGAGAAAGATCTCTAATTGAAATGTCCAAATAGCATAATTTTTACTCATAAATCTAACACAGACATTATCTGACTTCTCCATAAAGCTATGACTAAGAAAAAGAAAACAAAACACTTAAGAATTTTGTGAGAAAAGCTCTGCTACCATAACATAATGGTTTGAATTGTCTTCATCTTTAGACTAGTTTTTCATTATATAGAAAAATTTATCATATACATAGTAATTATAAAGAACAAATCTAGGGAGCTATATATGGTAAGGTAAATTTCATTTTTATATTTAGCATTTACAACCTAGATTTTAATAGGTACAACTAGTTGTATGCTTGATGTGAACCTTTCTAGTGACCTATATGCTGCTTGAATTCAACTTTTTTATTGATAAGTTAAGTTATCAAACTAGTCATAAAGAAATACAGGTAGGGGAATAAATATTTGAAAAGCCAATTAAGACCAAGATAAAAATGCTAATAAAGAATATATATTAGCTAAAAGAGAAGTAAAGAAGGCAGCTAGGGAGAAGGATATGTACAAGTTATTTTTGTATTATGAATACAAAGAGTTCTAAGATACAAAATAAAATTATAATGTATCAAGGATGAGGATGTAAAGATCTTGGTATCAAGAAGATGGAGAAATTATTTTGACTAATTATTTAATGAGATTTAGTTTTGAAACCTTAGAGATCTCATCCTAGAGGAAGCAAGAAACCTTAAGCATATATATGAGATATGAGTTTTGGAAGTATTGAGATTATAAACGAATTAAGATTCAAAAATCTTTGCATACTTAACAAAATAACTATTGAAGTTTCAAAATTCATAAAAGTGGAAGTGGAAGTCATATGGTTAACAAAAATTAAAGTTTCAACCTTAAGCATACATGTGGGATATAGGTTTTGGAAGTATTGAGTTGTGAAGGAATTAAGATTCAAAAACCCTTACAGACTTATCAAAATAACTATTGAAGTTTCAAGATGAATAAAAATGGAAGTCAAATGGTTGATAAAGTTGTTGAATGGATTATTGAAAAAGGCACTAGATGACTAGAAAAAGTGTTTTGCTACGAGATCAAGGGTTATACTTGATTTTCATATTTTATTGTGGCATTAAGGTTATTTATCACTTGATGTAGTTATAAGAAGAATGACAAAGTATATATTTTTCTGATCAGAAAATCAATTATGTTTTGTGCTTGATAGATCAACTATAAAGTTATGTTTCTTTTTTGGAGTTTAATGGAGAGAAATAGAAGAGAAAAAAAAACCTTTATATGCCTATAATTGATTTTAAAAAGGATTTTGTGACATGGCATACAACGTAGATAGAAGCTCAGGCTCTCAAGTTCTAAAATTACAAACCTAAGCTACAGAGAAATTTAGAGAAAACTCTCTAATATTTTATTAAAAATTTGAATAATAATCTACAGTTTTAAAATAAATTAGGCATTCTTATTTTTATTAGTACTAAAATCCTTTATAGGAAATCATTCCCAATTAAAACTATATCCTTTATAAGAAAAGTTTTCTAATTAAAATTTACCTAACTAATAAATCCATCTAGTTTTAGAATTTCTAAATAATAAAGTATTGATTAAATTAAAAGTCCTAATCTAATTAGGAACAAGAATCAAAAGACAATAAGGAAAATAAATATAATCATGTACAATAACTTTCAAGCCCTATTTTAATGCCTTTCTAATATCCTATCATCATGAAATTTTAACTAATAGGGCTTTCAGAATTTTCTATTAAAATTTCAGCTCGATGCAATGGTTAGATTAAAAGTTACGCTTGATATACCAAATTATATCTTGAACTCTTCTTAAACTCATCAAAATCTACAAACCTTTATCATTAATGAAATAATGCAACAAATATTATTATATCAATAATATTGAAGAAATTTTTTCATGTCAATCCCCTCTACTTTTGAAAAACTCGCTCTTGAGTTATCCATCAAACTCGATAACTCCAAATAAGTAAATACTTTGAATATAGCATTCTCACCAATATATATGTGAGATAGATTGTTCCAAATATCTTAAATTCAATTTTAGCAAAGATATATTAACATATAATTTTTTAATCTAAATAAAATTTCTCAAGACTCAAAAAATCAACCTCACATGAAAATTTTTTTTGAGTTAATGGCAACATTAATTAACGTGTTTAGTCATCCCTCACAACAACGTCTTGACCATCAATTGGATTGGTAATCTTAGATGCTGGATCCAACAAGAATATGCTTGGTTTGGACAACACTCTCATACTTAAGTCCTCTTTAATGTCAACTTTAACCTCCTGTCCACTTCTAACAACTTGTTCTGGCTTTTCTTTTAGTGCTTTGAGACCTTGAAAACCACTACTTTATACTAATTTAGAAGCTTTTTTTAATTTTTTTTCTTCGCCATTAGTAGATGAAACATCAAGTAGAGTAGTTTTAGCAAGAGTTGTGTTCTCATCATTGTTGTGATGTTGAAACTTTCTACTATGAATAGTTGACACCTTCTTCATAATTTTCTTCCTTGCTCATTTAGAAAGTTGAATAAAAAACAAATAATAAAAAATCTAATTGTTTATCTATGCAATATAAAATCTCTTTGTAATCATCTTGTATAAATTCTAAAATTATTGATTGTTTCAAATCTTGCCAAGATCAAGTTAAAGGGATACTAATAAAAGTTTTAAAGTCTAAAAATTTAAATCACCATTCTTTAGCACCATAAAAAAGTGTGTACGATAAGTCTTTCCTTTTGTTGATAAGTAAGCTTGTTGAACTACTTGATAAATCTTTTATTTCAAAATCCCCCATTATAAAATAGAATCAAATTCAAAAATAGATATGGGGTTAGCTTGCCTCAAAGTAAATCTTTAGATAAGTTCCTACCCTCTTCATAATCTCAATTTGCCCACACAATGCTATGAATAGCCTCCACTCCACTCCTACATTACAAAGTAGATTATTATTGTTTTCATCCATCAAAGAGATAAATTGCTTTGATATCAATTGATATGAGATATAATACAGTTAGGATTCTCGAGTTCTAAGGTTACAAACCTAGGTTATTTAAAAAAAAAGATTTCTCTAGTATTTTATTAGAGTAATAATTTTCAATCTCAAAATAAACTAAGCATATCTTGAAAAAATTTTAGAGAAAATAATTCTCAATTAAAACTAGAATGCTTGAAGTAAATAATTTCTAATTAAAATTTACCTAACTAATAAAATTCATCAAATTTATCAAGCAATAGAATTTTTAAATAACAAAATACTAATTAAATTAAAATCTCTAAGGTAAATAGAAAACAAAACCCAAATATAAAAAAATAAAATAAAAATAATCTGATATAGTAACTTTCAAACCTGTTTGAATGCCTTTTCAGTCTTACTAATCATGAAGTTTTAATCCAATAGAAAATAAATTTTTTGAAATCTTCTCTCAAAATTTCAAAATAATTTTAGTTTTAATAAATCAATATTTTTAAAATAATTTTTTAAAAAATATATATCAAAATAATTTTTTTTACTTTTTAAAATTTATTTTTAATATCAATATATAAAAATAATATTAAAACATAAAAAAATTAATTTAAAGAAAAAAACTTATTTTTAAAAAAAATCACTTTCAAAAAAAAAAGAAAAAAGAAAGAAACCGGTTCACAATAAACGTGGGGATTTGTTGATGTTAAAACCCAGGCATCAGAAGCTAAAACAAAAAAAAAAAATACGGTATCCAATCAAAACCATTTTCGAGATGCTCTCAGTTGGAGATAATGTATGGAGGATGGAATAGAACATTTCGTCGCATGCCTATCTAATCCCAGATACAGAAGACAGAATAATTATGCCACCAATTTCAAAACTCAAGAAGTAGCAACCAGATGATAATAAAGACATCAAATTGTTTAGCACGCTCAAGTCCTAAGACATGCCAAGTTACAGGAAGGCATCCTTCTCGAGCAACTTTAGCACCTCTTGCTGGTTGTTGAGTTTAGCAACGTCAATGGGCGTCTTGCCATCCATGTTCTGAAGCGTCCTGTAGTTTAACCCAAAGACAGATTCCATCAGGACAGGAAAAATCACATGACGCCATAAAGGAAGGGCATTCCTAACTGAAAGCTATTGACTTACACTGCAGCGCCATTTTCCAGTAAAAGGGCTACACACTCCTTCCTTCCATAACCAGCTGCATAATGCAGGGCGGTGTTCTTGTTCTTGTCCAGTGCATCAACAGTTGCCCCAGCCTCCAGAAGAATTTGGGCACACTTCACCTGAAACAAATTGAAAGCAGCTGCTTGTTGCTTGACCAATTTGGATAAATTTCCAATAATGTCTGACGGCCCAATGATTCTGCAACTAGAAGGGGCCCAAACCAAGAGGTCAGCTATAGCTCACTGACCAATCTAACATCTAGCGTTTTATCATTGTAAGCCAACTAGGGAGTTCATTTTTTGCAATGTACCATGGGCAACTACCAAGTACCAGCGCAGGTATTCTAGCAGCATACCATAATAGGTTCCTGAAGTCACATCTAACGATTACTTGTCTTTTGATAATAACAAAAAAGCCAAGATTAACCGCTGAAGAGGGGAGGGGCAAAAAGCAAGAGTCTACACCACATACAAACAACAGAGCAGTAGTTTAGAAATAATGATACCTCTCCATATCCGCAGGAAAAATGCAATGCAGTTCTTCCCTCTGAATCTTCTTCATCCTTGTCAGCACCAGAGGCTAGAGCATTTTTCAAACCCTAATTGGAGAGTGCACATAAAATTTTGAGGTAAATTTGCAAACGGTATCTCCAATTGATGTGACTTAAATAGATAGAACAGAGAAGCATTGGATATTTACATGGAGGCAAAAGAAAACTATATTGAACATCAAAGGAGGAAAAAAAATGATAGAGAAATATTGAATTCTCCCAATGGAGTCAAAATGACCAAGTTAGCTGTCATTGGACTTCTCTAAAATGAACTAACTAGCACTGGGCCATGTTCAGATATTTACAATAGATATGGAAGAACAACGAGGACCATGATATCCAACAAACAATTCACAAGATTAATGGAAACATGAATAATGTGTACATGTAAGTATGATAAAAATTATATATAATACACTAAAGTCAATGGCCACAAAAATGCTCTACATCTTCCGAAGTAAAGCAATGTCACTAAATCTATAGAGATGAAAGAACAAAATACCAACATAAAAATGAAAATAATGGTATATTTATTCAGTATTCCATTCAGCATTCACCATGTGGTCTCCACATTTAAACTAATCCAAAGATCAAGCTAAAAGTGTTAAGGAGCTTCAACTAATTGCTAAATGAACATGAACAAGTCACGTATCTACAGCTACCAACAAAGTTCAAAATGTCAAAAGCTGTGCATGGGCTTAAAAGAGAGTGATGAGAAGAAACCATCAATGTCTAAGAAAGTTCCAGGGGTCATCATTGTCTAATAATGCTGACATGAGAGTAAGTCTTGTGGTGTGTCGAAATAGAAATCTGTGCCTATGTCCTCTCTCATCATGTCAAATTGGGCACTCCTAAGTTAAAATTTAAGTCCACAAAACATTAGCAAAACACTTCCGTTAACAGTAATTAGACAATTTTCAATACTTTCAGCCAGTCTAGGCTGCAATCGCTTTAACTGATAGATAAGATGCAATGCATTTAATGGGAAAGAAAAGCAAAAACAATTTAAATGATGTAAATAAAAATAAAGGTGGCATCCATCAGGGGAAAAATAGATAAAGGTTAAGCATGTAAAACCCATAAACAAGGCAGCAGGCAATCAAAAGCGAATTGCACCCTACCTCAACATCACCAACACTGGCACAGTGATGGACAACTGAGTCATCCTCATTTCCTGCTTCTTCTGCTTCCTCGTGTCCAGAAGTTTCCACAGAAGTGCCTGCTTCTTCGGAAACCGCAAGACCCATTGCTTCACCCAACTTCTGGAGAACGTCTTTATCATTCCAGTACCTAGGCAAGCATAATTTGGTTGTCAGTAAGTTGAGAAAATAAAACCAACATAAACGATTCATCTTTGCTAATATCAAGGCAGGAGAATCATAGCAACAATCTTCTAGGTTTTCCCCATTTTAATAAGCAAGTGATAGTAAAATACTAGATATTATTATTACCAACCTCATCATGGCAGCTGGACCACCGGACTCTATCTCTTCTAAAATAGGCTTTAAAGAAGGATCTTCTCTTATTCGTGTCATTCGCTCCTCAATCTGATCCTTTTGCGATGGGTTTGTGAAACTCTCAAGCATTTGAGACATTGATGGATCCTGAGTAATGATAGGGAAAAAATTAGCCTTTCATCAGGACTTACAATTAAACAATGAATAGGAACATGAGACAAGCAAAAAAAAAAAAACAAATATACCTGCATTAATGCATTGCCAAGGCGCTCAGCCATAGTCATAAATTGAGGATTCTGCATAACCTGTTGCATGGTTGAATAGTATTGTTGAGTATCAAAGTTAGGGATAGCATCTTCGGCTGCTGCACCTTGAAAAGTCTTCTGGAGCTGCTCTGCCATCTGATTGAATGAAGGATCTTTGGATATCTGCTCGGCTAACTCCTTGATGCTCGGGTCCTACATATATCAAAGCATAGACATCTATAAACCCTTAGAGAGATATGGCGGAAGTGTCCAATATTTTAGAGCGAAGTAAACACAAGTTCACAAAATGAGCTTCAATGTGAAAAGTGGTTAGCTTAGGACATGTGGGCAAATAATAAGGCAAGATCTTCACTGCCAGAAAGATACCTTATGGAATGTTTACACTCGGAAAATTAAATTGAAAACAAAGCGAAGAACTGAAGAGTAAAAATTAGTAAATGTAACGGGGATTGACATACATTAAGCAGGCCGGTCATAGCAGAGAAATCAAAAGGATTAGGAGGAAATCCAGCAGCAGCAGAGGCACCTCCCAGTCCAGGAGGTTGAGGAAGAGGAGCTCTTCCTTGTTCCCCGGAGGTTGAGGAGGTTACTGATGATTTAGGAGAGGAGTCTTTGCTGTTATTTTCTGCTGCCGAAGCCGAACCTGTTTTCTCCTCTAATAACACAGTAATATGAGATGGGATGGCATTGGATGAGATGCGATTCAAGTGAGCGAATCAGTCAAGTTTATTTCGTAGGCACAATATAAAAAAAAAACAAAAAGAAAAAGAAAACAGCAACGGATCCATCCAGGAAATTGAAAGTACGGGAGAAAGCTTACCAGATGGAACGGTAACATCCTTGTTCGAGGTCGCCATGACAGACAACAAGCTAAGCTTAAAGAAAATTATGCAATCGAAGAAAGGAGGAGAGATTATTATCTGAAGACGATCGGCAGAAGAAGAAATCGAATCGAGTAATTACTTCGCTAATTAATTTTTATACATAATAAATAAATAATATCACTTTAATAATTATAAAAGTAGAAGAAGGTAGGACTAAGAAGATTACCAGGCGGAGACAGGCAAGCAAGGCTGGGTGTATGAATTGCTGGTTTCAAGTCAGGTATCTGCCACCACACAGCACAAGGAGGAGAGGAAAGGCAAGCAAATGAAGGAAGGGATTCGATTGAACTGAGTACAAACAAACACGCTTAATGTAAGTGGGCCATCTCAATCCTCGTTAAGATCAGCGAATATGAATAGCTTATCTACCGGCTCATCCCATTTTTAATTTCACGAGCAGGCCCGACGGTGATGTGATTGGGCCTTTTGATTTCCATCATGCTTAAGATGAATAGCTTGTTCTGTAGCGTTATGCTTTTTAATTAAAACAAATTAAAAAAAAATATTTTTTAGGTTTTTTTATAACAGTATATTAAAATAATAATTTAATATTTTCTCAAGAAAAAAAATAATTTATCCTACACAAAAATAAACAAATACACAATAATAAAAAAAAATTATTTTTATTTTTCCCTCTTCGCTTAATTTGTTGGTGGACTTGGATAATATTTGTTTTTTCAATTTAATTATATTTTTTTAAAAAATAGTTTTTTCAATTAATTTTTTTATATTTTTAATTTTTTTATATGTTAATATTAAAATAAATTGTTTTAAAAAAATTATACATTTCCAACCAAGTAGATAATATTTTTAAAAACAAATCCTATTATATTTTCAAAGGCACCATTTTGAATTAAGGTTGTACCTGCTATGCAACCTCAAAACAAACAAAAACTTAATTTCTTGACATATTAAAATGAAGCAACATAGCATTTTATCATTTCAGGTCGTGGTTTAATATTGAAAAGAATTTTTGTTTTAATATTTGGATTTGATTTTTTCTATACATATTTGTTATTCTTCCCAATGTTGTATTTATTTATTGGATTTACAGAATGTTCAATAAATCTAAAAATTAATTATGATATGTGTAAGTTAATCCAGATATTTTAAGTTATTAAAAAAAAAAAAGAACTATCCTCCCCTTTTAAATTTATTTAATGAGATACAAGAAAAATGTATATAAAAGCATACAGAGAAATAGAGAATTGCCTAAATATTCAATGCCGCGTAAGATTAAAATTTGATTTAATTTGCTGTGTATTTGAAGATAAAAATCACATTAAAAAAAAAACCCAAATAACAATCATTTCAGTCAAAACAGAATTGGACAAGAGAGGTGGAGAGAATGACAAAATTACTAGTTCAAGAGTGAAATCGAAGCAATCAAAGTCTCAAAGAGTTTCAAGGAGTCATTATCAAAAGCATAAAAGGTACAGAAAAATATGGTTCTCACTGTACACAAAATAATATGGATCAAAATATATATATATATATATATATATATTATTTTGTGTTGATTAAGATTTAAAATTATTGATTTATTTCGATTTACTTAGGTTTCAAAAAACTATCTTTAACATCATGTTGATATTCGATTTTATTATGAAAACAAATTGATAAAATAAAACCGCAAATTCTAATTCAAATCTACCATTTATTCAAAGAGAAGAAAAACAATTTCTTTCATTAGTTCCTCGAATGCAAGGCCATAATTATATATAAGCAATGGTGGATTTGGCATTCTAGCATCCAATGTTCAGGAAAGCAATAATAAGGAATACCCCTATGAGACCAATAAGTGTTGAATCCACTATCAGAATTACTCACGAGGGTATCCCTTATTATTCAACTGTAAGAGCAAGAGCAAGAGCAAGAGGCCAACGATTTAAACTGATTTCAATCAGTGTCTAATTAACATTTAAGCATTCCTCAACCAGGACATTTAAGCATTCCTCAACCTGGACATTTAAGCAAGGGCAATAGGCCGATTAATTACTACTTATTAACCATCTAAAAGATCAATGAGAGCATTATAGCGTTGGCATGGTAACATGCGACACGACCCCAGACATCAAAAACTCGGAATTTGTAAGGACAAACAAGAGTTTGAATCTTGATCGTTATTGAATCTCCAATCGTCCTACCCCACATCCCAACAAGCTGATAATTGAAGTTATTCTTTAAAATCATTTGATCTTTTCACTAAAATTATGACAATTGGAGCATTTGATTGCCTTGTCTGCTTTATAATTTCACTCATGCAATCCTGTTAGCAGAACTGGAGAATAAGAATGTTATATAAATAGAAGGGGAAAAAAAAAAACAAGGGCGACAACAACAATAATGAGGTAGAACTTAAAATGGAAGGATATGTGTGTGTGTGTGTGTGCCGTGAGGGAATCTCAACGAACATGGATGCAGAAGGAATAGCTGAAATGGGATGACAGTATAAAAAACATTGGAGGCACCAAATGTTCATCTTCAAATCAAAGCTTGTGGATTCATTCTACATGATGAAGACATCATTTGCGTCAATCTATAGAGCTTGCATATAGCCACTCCCATGCATTCCCAAAGCCAGAATAAATTGAAACTATAAGATTCTTGCAAAACAGGATGCACAGTCAACTCAGACAAGGGACAATTCTGTGGCCTGCAAAGAAAGAAGATAATGACAAAACAATAAAACATAGAAACCTGAACCCTATCCCCCAGGGAGAACTTCTACAGTGAGATTCCAAGCACCATTTGCAACCCCAAGAACTATGTAGATCTTTCCATGATCAATCTAAAAAAAAAAAAATCAAACCAGAAAAAAAAAATCAATATCACATAGTGACTCAATCCATTACAAATCCAATAACAATCAAACAATAATAATCAGATCCTGTAAATGCGGTGAGTGATTGATGCAAGTTCTTGAGTTTAGAAGGCTTGTGGTTGGGTAAGAGAGCTACCCGTCTTGGTTGATGAAACACATCTTTTCTTTATGTCCATCTATGCAAAATGCAGAGTTCGCGGGATTCACGAGGCCTGAAGCCTGAAAGGGCTCAGCCTGGGGTGGATCATTGATCCATTCGCTTTGAGCTTGTGTCATTTACGGTAAGGGAGTAGATGAAAGCAACCTAAACAATGATGACATAAGCCAACATAAACGAGGGGCTTTTTCAAATTTTCAGAGAAATCTAAAAAAAAGGAGGCTCAGACGATGACAAGAGAGGAAAATCCAAATACGTTTACACATGCTTGTAATCCACAAGCACAAGGGTGGATTATATTCCAAGATATCCTTCAAGTCATGGCAACAATCACCCCAGGCAGGCTATTAATCTCTATTGTTGTGCAATCATATTACAAACAGCAAGAAAGGATCTCAACCGTTAGTAATACCTCATTCTTTACTGTTGAAACAAAAAGAAGAAGTTTTGCAATGAAAAAATAAACTACACCGTCGTCATCTCTCTCCTTATTTCCTCTCAACAACCTCGCCTAAATGCCGCTTTCACTAGCTCCTCTTCCTCTTCATCGATGCCTCCAGAAGTCTCTTCCTCCTCTCTATTTATTTATTTGAGACTTGAAATTACGACTGTAATTTTTTTGAAAATGTTGGTTCAGTTACAGGACAGTTTGCTCCATGCAAGGGCAATTTGGGTAACTCAATCCATAATTGCGTGGAATGCGGACGGTGTTGGAGACGGCTATTGTTATTTGTACGCTAGCCAAACTGCGGCCATAGCCGTTACGTAGACTGAATTTGAAGAAAATCAAGCTTGAAGAAGACAGCGGCGGCCTTCCATGATATGCAAGGGTTTTTCTGTGTGTGTTTTTAAAGAGTAGTGGTTAGTTATTAGGGTAAAAATTGAACGGTGTTTTGTTTTTTTTTTGCGATTTTAGGTGATTGTGAACAGAGCTTTCGAGTGCCTTCAACTGTGGATGCCAGATCTCGAGTGGAATACAAATTAGTCGTCACTGCATTCAGCTGTAAGTGTTGCTCTATTTTGTTGCTGAACATTTTATGTTTTACTCCTAGACTTACTCTTGTCAACCACATTGCTAATATTGAACTCACTTTGTTTAATAAGCATTACTCCCAACAGAAACAGTAGGGACTTTAGCATCCCCGATCATGTTTATTATGGCTTTGAAGTATTCCATTTTTTTCTGGGATGATGCAATAGGAGGACACGCTCTTTGTGAGGCATATTGCTCTTGCTAACTAGATGTCTTACTTGTGCTCCCTGGCAAGCAATACTTCCCATTGTCCTTAAAATACTCGTTTGGAAGCATTTAGACGCTTTAGCACTTGCCTAAGTCTGTATTTATTTTGCTGCTGATTCTCATCAATGTTTCCAATATTAACTATCTAGCATAATAGCATTGTCACAGGTAGAGTACACTTCATTTGTTAATTGGCAATGTATTTCTTACAATTCAAACCACCTAAGTTTTATTATTTTTTACATGAGTAAAGTAAATGTTCTGTTCCTTCTCTTTCATTAGGGTGGGTTTAGGCGTCCTCGCAGATATTCTCAATTGAGTAGAATCCTTTGATTTTCGGTTCTGGTAGAGAATTCTTGAAAATGTATCACTTAAGAATTGTTATTGGTTCTGATCAACTCTTCTGCTTGCACGTTTCCTTGTCAGCTAAGATTTGCTTTCAGTGCACGAAGAAACAAATACTTGCTTGAGGATTGAAAGCATAGGGACAAACTATTTGATTTATATTAAATGCTATGATTTTAAAATTTATTCATTTTTTCACGCTTCTGAAAACTCCTTAGGACCAAACTTGCTAATGAAAATGTTGTATGAACTCAGTGGTATGATTCCAATACGAGAATGTGCTAATTTTTCATTATGCTGCTCCTTACTGTGCTTTACTGCTTATGTTTTTACTTTTTTCCCAGATTGCTTCCAGGTGTGTCTTCTTTATCTATAGTCAATGGTCGGGGTGTTTCGTTTCCAGGCCCTCACATCTCTGCCACCCTTGGTTATTGCTTCATCAAATCTACTCAAGTGGGAGTTTTGGACTTCTATCCTTTGCTTGGTTTGGTTTCTAAGCACCCCACTTTGTTGTTTGACAATTGTTTCTTTTAAAACATTGCTCGCTTTTCTTTTTTTCCCCATCTCTGTAGTTTTTTTTTTTCAGTGCAAAACAACTTCTTTTTTTTTGTTTCAACAGTAAAGAATGAGGTGTTACCAACGGTTGAGATCCTTTCTTGCTGTTTGTAATATGATTGCACAACAATAGAGATTAATAGCCTGCCTGGGGTGATTGTTGCCATGACTTGAAGGATATCTTGGAATATAATCCACCCTTGTGCTTGTGGATTACATGCACGTGTAAACGTATTTGGATTTTGCCAATTGATATCTTCTGTATTTGTTGCTATCGTTGCTTTATCATTATCCTATTTGCCTATAAAACTGAACACAGCGAGTCTATGATGATATTTTTATTTGAAAGAATCGAACATTTTAAAAGAGTTCTTGTTTACTTGGCATAGTTTAGCCATTATGTGCAAAATGGTTAATGGTATATTTGGTCCCTATGTTTCTTGCTTTTACTGGTGTGGTCCTTTTAAATAATTTTTATAGAAAAGATGCTTTTTATTGTAGTCAGGGTTCAACTTTTCCTCTCTTATCATTGTCTGAGCCTCCTCTTCTTTTTTTTTTAATCTTTTTTTCTATAGTAAATTTCTTGAGAAGTTTGAAAAAGCCCCTTGTTCATATTGGCTTATATCATCATTGTCTAGGTTGTTTTCATTTACTTCCTTACTGTAAATGACACAAGCTCAAAACAAATGAATCAATGATCTCACCACAAGCTGAGCCCTTTCAGGCTTCAGGCTGTTATTACTCAAAGGAGTATAAATGAATTTTGGCAATTTAAGGAGCTAGGAAACCTCCACAAATACACACGGCAGAATTAGGATTCAAATGATATCCTTTATTTCCAATACTCTAGTCTTTTATTGACTTTTAACAATCTTATAATAAATAATAACTAACTCTCTTAACTAGCCTTTAATAGAAAATAACTAATCCTTTTAACTAGCTTTTAATAGAAATTAAATGATTCATTGTTTCGAAATAATAAATTATACAACAAGATTTAGAGTCATTGAACAGTAGTTTTTTAACTTTTCATAAACTTTTAAATAGTAAAAATAATATTTTTTTTACTTTTATAATAATAAAAATATATATAAGGTTATTGGACAAGGGTTTTTTATGTTTTTCCCTTCCCTATGTATAGTTAAACTATGTATCTGACAAAGATGAAAACAAGGTTTTCACTTTTGGGTATTTTTATTCTTTTACATGGGTTTTTTTAGGTAATTATCAATAATGGGGTGTTTTTGTATTTTTATGTTAACTTTTTTAAATAAAAAAATTGTTGGTGTGTGTTAATCACGTCAATTAATGAGTGGTATTTTTATCTTTTAGACAATACATAAACACTAACCGGTGATCAAACATGACCTTTCATTATCTTTTTTATGTATCATCGTGTCTTTTTCCACATAGTTTTGTGTGTAATAATGTACAGTGATTTTTTTTTTTACTTTCCTCTTTCTTGCCATATAAAATAAATGATTTTTCTGTTTGTTTTTTGTTTTTTCATTTTAATCTTTATTCTCTTAATTTCTTGTTTCATTTTTATTCTTAAATAAAATTTGGTAAATATAAATATTAGTCTAACGAACCTAAAATAAATAAATAACCTTAAGTTTAAAAAATTTACATGTATATTAAGCTAATTATATACTAAATAATTATAAATTATATCATTCAAGTTCAGGTTATAGACCCAACTAGTATCAAAACATTGACAAGTCCGAGTATCAAAAATCCATACCCAGCCTGGTCTGGATAGTTATTTTCAATTTAGATTTAAATATGAATAGGTCAAAACTCAACCCATAGATATTTATTATGATTTGTATTGTTATCCGCTTATCTCCACCATTCATAAGAACCAACCAGACCAAACCATTCGACATTTTGCTTTGTAACAACCTTGGTCCCATCAAAATTCAGGCACACTACGTGCGTTATGCAACTGTAGCATTTACATAAAAGATTTAAAAATTATATAAATTAAAAAATAACCTTTTAATTATATTTTTTTAAAACATGTATTTAAATAAATTATGCTTAGTTAAACATGTTGAAAAATAGATTTTCACATACAAGATAAATAATAAGCAAGTTTTTTCTATGGTTAGATAAAGAAACAAAAACTTCCACAATACATAATACATGTAATATTAGATAAAAATTAGAAGCTACCACAGTATCTGCCCGTCTCCAGCTACGGGTTAGCCAGCAGCTATCGAAAGATGAAAGAGGAAAGAAATCAGGAATTCACCAATTTGAGATCTTGTATTATTTCTATAAATAACTGAATCTGTGCGGTATTTACAGGTTATTTGGCTCTCGTCATTAAACAAGGACCAAGAAAGATTTACTAAATGGCAAACCCCGATCATCCAAGGGTTTGAACCAACGGATTTAATTGGACTTTCAGATTCAATTGATTACTGTACAATTTACCAGCACCTTGAATAAAGCCTTTTTGAAAATTGGCAAGGAGCTTCTGCAAAATAATCAAACATCAGAAACCATGGTGCGCTGCACCAAATTTACAAGATACAGGAGCCCACAGCTCGTCAATTGCAGAACATCTTCACCCCCACGCCAGCCCCCACCGTATGTGAGACTTCATTTGTATGCCGGCAGTCAATTCTCTTCAGATTCTACATACAGGTCTTCAACTTGAAAATCAACATTTCACCCCAGAAAAGGTCTCCTGTCCTAAAAAAATTTCAAATAAAAGCAGCAATTATCTCGGCAAAAAAGGATTCACCTCCCTTCATTCAGAGTCCGAGTCAATAGAAACATTGAAGTCCGAGTCAATAGAAAGATTCAATCGTTGTCTTACAGAACGTTTTTGGCGACGAAATGAGAAGGGGCTGTCTGATCTTTGTCGACTTGCCTTCTCTGATCTGCCATCATTTATACCATGCGAAGAAGCTGCAGAAGTGGGTACAATCAGTTGAAAAACTTAAGAGGAACGTTCAAGCTTAGAAAATGAACATGGGTGTAAGACTTGCACGCTTTCCTCCACAAGAATAAACTAATAATGATAAAGCTTTAAGAAAAAGGAAACAAACCAGTGCCAGCCAAAGAATCCAGAGAAGATGGCATCTGCTGTCTTGAATTCAGTCCATTAGTCGGAGGAACCAAATCACCATGATTGCTGGTAGCACTACCACCAAGCCTAAGAGAGATCCAATCTTCAGAACGGACACCATTTGACACATCAACTTGATCCCTCATATCAGAGTGCATTGATGCATCTGAAGGCCCGGTTGGAAGGAAGATTTGAAGACTGGGATCTTCTCCACCAAAAGCCAAGGGATTATCAAGCAAGCCATCATTCACATCCATGTCTGATCGACCAATAGAAGAGTCCGGGATTAAACATGTAGATCCCATGACAGTTTCAGGAGCTAATGCATAGCCATTCATTGACAAGGGGCAGTTAACAGAACCATGTGGCAAATCAACTAAGGCATCGGAGACATCTGAATTAAATAATTGGAATCCTGGGCCTGCTTGGTTTCCAGAAGGCAGTGACCAGAGGGGCATCCCATATTCGTCATTAGCATTGAAAAGACCCAAGCACGAGTTTCCACCAGTCACAAGTGTAGGATCTTCTGGAAAAGGATCTGCAATTCCAGGAGAGGGCACAGAAAAAGCAGCATCGCCATCATTTTGATTACTCTTGTAGACAGGTCTAGAGGAGATTAGTATATCATTATCGTCATCTGAATCACTAAGAACAATGACTTCTGCATTCCCTAGTGGTACAGGTAAATTTTGGTCAGTGAATCCATATGTCGTATATGCATTCAAAGATAAAGAATCAAGCTCCATTCCATTGTTTGTGAAATCATAATTTCCACCAGCATCTTGATTCACGCTTTGATCTTCCCCGTCACGACCACTAACAGTGGCACTGCTGCTCATAGGAATAACTTTCTGTTCATGGTGTTCAAAGTTTTCTTGAAATCTACCTGAAGAAAAGTTGTTCATATCTTCAGGTTTGCTAACTTCCCAAATGCCATTGCGGTTCTTTCTGATTCCAAGTTTCAAACCAGTACCAGCATTACCTTCTGAAATACCTTCCTGTCTAGTCTGCTTCACTATTTCCACTTTTGGTTTGATTTCTCCACCATCAGGGAAACAAGGAGTACTATCAGGATTGTGCCATTGTGCAAGTTCTCCAACATCCCTACGCTCAGCTTCAGTTTTTGTTTTCACACGCCAGGAACCATCAGGCTTCACCTCAATCTCTGTTATGTCTTCTGAGTAATGTGTCATCTATACCACAAGAACATAATTTTTAATACATGAAGACCCTAAAACTAAGGATTTGGATGAATAGAAAAGGATAAGTGAAACCTTAGATGTGATGCGATTGAAATATGGGTCAATGATTATATTCTCCAGGGAGTAGTTCTTGAGACAGATGGGGCACTGCCACTGCAAAGAGAGCAATAGTAGCACAGATATATAAAACAGATATAACAGGAACCTCCAACCCCATAAAATAAGGTATATATATTTAGAAAAAAAAGATTAGCTGCTTGCTTGCCTTCCGAGAACGCTGGTTCAGCTCCACAAAAACTTCCAGGTCAAAACAGCCCAAGTGTGCACAAGGTTTGAATCTTCCTGCGACCTTCATTCTTGAACCACTCATCTACACATGGAAATCAATTTTAGCGACTAAGCTACTGAATTCATGACAGGACTAACTCAATCCTAGTTTCTTGAAGCTCGCTAAAAATAAAATAAAAATGAAGAATGCTACAATTTAATAAAGCAATTTGAATAATGAGGAAACAATAAACTTTGTTTAGAAAGAAAGCATTGAGTATGTGAGCCACTGGTGCCATTGAACATCTTCAAAAGTGGGACATCCCTAAGAACATAATATCACTAGAGAAAGCGAATTGCATTCAATAATAGGTTCAACATAACCCATATACAAGATAAGTTCTGGAATGGATGTCACAAGCATAACAGCAAAACTCCACATTATAGGTATTTTACTTCCATGAAACATATTGTTGAACATACAAGAAATATTCTAGACTCCAAAACCAAACTCTGGGAACATTATTTTCCTGTCATCCCAGCAGCAATTATCATAAACAGCATGCTTAAGGAAAAGAACTGCATGATCCTTTCCACTGTAGTTTTTGTCACTCCTGTACAGCCATCCCAAACCCTACTAAATGCCTTTATGGTAAATAATACCCTGCCTGCTTGTAGTAACCAAATACTCTCCATGAAAAAAAACAGACAACGACCAATTCCACACACCCAACCCCACCAAGCATTGCAACAAAAGGTGGCTGCATCCCCTATTATCAAGATACAGACATCAGGCAATCAAATTTAGGATACATCAATTCCCAACTACAGCAGAAGGGACCAATATTCAAGATGATGATTATCTGATATTCACCCTGCATAGAACATAGTGCAGTGCAACATGCATGCAAGGAATTATGGACTCGCAACTCGTATTATGTTGATGTAACATACAGGACAACGAAGATTGACACCAAAAGAATCTGCAACAACTTCCAGGTCACTGTCGCTATCAGCAGTGTCTGTTGCAGTCCCCCCACCAACACAACGACAAACACGAGCAAGTGCATCTTCAAAACGCTCACCTTCTGATTCCTTAGGGATCAAGTTGAGTACCTAAAATAAAAAACAGATTATGAAGCATAGAAAGATGATTCCTCAGGCAGAGCAAGAGATGACACATGCTTTTATTGTAGCTCATTATATACAAACGCAAAAATATGTGAACCACAGCCACAAAATTTAGTTGTATTAAACTGACAAGTAACAAAATTGAAATACGCATACACATGTACAGACACATACATATGAGTGCATTATATGCATGTGGGATACATTTATATCTGAATGCATGTATACATATATGCAGCACAAGAAATGACAGTAGAAATAGCATATACACCAACGATGTCTAATCAGTACAACTAACTGTAGTGATTTTTTGATGCATTTCCAACAAGATAAAAAATGACTATTTGTTATCAAGCATAAAATATCTGAAATTTAATGTGTATATTTACCAAGCTTCAAATCAGTTTTTTTTTTTTTCAGAGAGGGAGAGCTGCCAGCAGCCTTTATTTGTGTCATTTCAGGGGAAAAAATGCCTATCAGGATATCAAATTACAAAAGTCCATCTATCTTATAAAATATCTAACATTTATAAATACAGTATTTCAAAATGCTTGAGCCACCTAATTATTTTCCCAATCAACATAAATAAAGAAATAAAAAGTAATGATACCAATTTCAAAATATGATTAAAATTGATTAAATTCACCTGTTGAACTGTTCGACGCTTTACAATTCTAACTCCTAAGCAGAAGATTCGAGCATCACATCCGCTTAACGAAATCTTATTGATTCCATCTTTTACAAATGGTGTGACCTAGTTAAAGAACCCATAAATATAAAATCAGAAAGCAGTCTCAAAGTACAAATCCAACTGAGTCTGCAGATGAGCAATAAAATGATTGAAAAGAGAGGATGTGCCATCACAAAGAACAATATCTATCTAGGAGATAAATTGCATGTGATAAAGGGTATTGATAACTACAAAGAAAATTTGTGTTGTAGAGTCAGAGACTCACAATTGGACCATCATCACGACCATTAGCACCTAGCAATTGCGAGCCAGGTCTATTAATAGCACGAACAGCCAAGCCTGCACATCATACATAATTTTAAGACTTAATATGCAAACACCATTGCCAGAAACTGTGGACCAAAAGAAACATCATAATACATATTTCACAACAGCATAAACATGTGGCGCAAGAGCAAATGTAAAAATGGCTTTTCTAACAATTTTTGTTGGGGGAAAAAGGAAGTTTTTTTCTTTTCTTTTCTTTTCTTTTTTTGGGGAGGGGAGGGGGGGTTCACATAAATGCTTCTAAACAGCTACTGATTTCAACATAAGAAATAAGAGAGACATCAACCGATTAGTGGAAGTAAAATTCAACTTCATACCATTGACCTGGAGATCTGTATCCTGCGGCCATTGCATCCTAAAGGGAACTTTGTCATTCAAAAGCATACACCAGGCCTAGATAGTAACAACATTACCAACAGACCATTAGCACATCAATAACTTACTAAAATATGAAACTTTATGCAGCCACCAACCTGAACATCATATTCTTGTTTTGCCAACAGATCCTTGTCTGCCCTAGTGAGCTGAAATGGCTTCTCCACAACCAGCACTGGCTTTGAACTGGAAAATGTTGAATATTAACGTATCAAATCAGGCACAATTATACAAGAATGAGGTCTTCATAGCAGGTTGACCTCCTTAATTCAAGAAAGTTGAGAACAGCCAACTACTCCAACAAGTAAAGTACTATTATTATGGTGCATCTAGCATGCGCGTAGTGTATCATCACATCAAAAAGGTAGCAGCACTGCTCTAATAAAAAAAGGTCTGGCCCAGGAAACAACCATAAGCACAGAACTTGCCGCATCAACAATCTTTTGTAGATACAAACTTTATCAACCAAACACTTATTATTACCAGCATAATACACCAAATATCTCCTCTCTTCCGCATAACTAAACAGAAGCAAAAACTATATCCTCCAGATATTTATATCCTTCCCAATCCCAAAATTAAAAGGGGTAAAAACCACTTCAAGTCATCTAAAATCTTTTTTTCCCGTGTAACCTGATCACAAGTTGTTCCTGGTAAGTCGCATTCACATGCGAAGAGGTGCTCAAGCTCTTAGAAGTTAGAAGAACTTGAACCTGGTCTTTCCCTACAACCTGGGTCATGGAAGGAACCAATGCTATCATATGTTTGTCTCACAAGCAGGTGCCACGAGGAAGACCATGACTTTCTTGCAATTTACATAAAATTGAGGGCTTGTTTGGAAGACTTGTAGAGATTGCTTTTCAAAGTGTTTTTCGCTTAAAAATGTATCAAATTAATGTTTTTTTTCATTTTTTAAAATTCATTTTTGACATCAGCACATCAAAACTATCCAAGAACACAAAAAAAAAAACTTTTTAGAAGAAAATTTTTTCAAAATTTCATGAAACTATGGTTGCACCACTGCCCCAAACAGGCACTGATATACATACATACATATACGACACCATGATACAGAACATAAATTGTGTTTCAATAATATTCATTGCTAGGGATTCAGCAACCAAACAGTTTAGTGATGAAATCAGGCTCACAAAATAAAAGCATTTGAACGTAATCTCCACATGTTGAATTTACCAAGACAAACAGTAAATGCAAGCTCCAATCATTTTATTGAATATCTTTTCAACAAATTATGTGAACATCAGGTAGTAATTACCTCCAACCCAAACACAAGTGTTAGCACGTCAAATCATTAGTAAGATATAGGATGGCATGTATCATTGACTTACCCATCAGCTGGAACATTTGTAGCAACCAGCTTCACAGGATATAGAGGATGTGCAACTGTAACCCAAAAGCTGAAGATGGAGACAGCCATTAAAAAAAACCTCCAAAAACATTACATAAAAATGCTAAATAGCAGAATTGTAAAGGGATGGATTAATCAGGTCACCAAACAAACAACGATCAACGATTAACAAAAACACATAGATATATTTCAAACAATACCAAGATACATGACAGCGAGAAACCTCATTAAGCTCCAGTTCTTGAATGTCAACCCGCATGCTGGAAGGGGAGACAAGGGCACACACGAGGCGCGCATGCACACAGCATTAATTTGTCTCTTTGGCCCAACAAGGCATTAAACCGCCATTCTTTAAAAGATTTATAGAGGACACCCGTAACACTATCCCAATTACGCTAGACAAATAGCACACTCATCAGGATACTTGTGTTCTGCATAGAACTATCACACTTTTCATGATAATATAGGCAAACATATCATATGTTTTACCAAATCCTTTTCTTTGTCAAAATCTACATCCAAGGTTCTCCACGGACATAAAATCTTATTTCTTCCTACTTCAATCCTTCTTAATTCTAGCCTCTCATTTCCAACTATATGCTATTCACTACTTTTCCCATACCACTTTAGCCCTCACCATCCCTTAACTATGATCAATTTATCCTATCTAATAGCTCATAAGACCAAACAATATACAAAGTAGCTTGTTCTCTTATCCCAGGTTGATGGCATCTCCAACTTGCTTAGAATATCACCATAATTCTCACTTACCTTAGAGGCCTCACCACTCATCTATCCAGACAAATTTATTTCCCGCACTTGGCTAACATTTTTATGCACCAAGGTAGGGAAGCACACTTTGCTTTAAACCAAATTAAAGAATTATGTTGCCAACAAGAATCATTGTGATAGTAAAACAAGTTCAGAAAAATCATGAAAGCATTTAATGGTTTGATGCATAAAACTCAAAAGTTAAATTGTAGCTGAAATGTGATATTACATTGCCAACAAGAAAAAGCATGGAGTCAAAAAAGGTAATCTTGGAGAAGGAAGGGGAACCATTTCATTCCACACATAAAACAGGAAGCAAAAGAGGATAGAATTTATATGATACATACGGGTCAGCCCTGCTTAGTCGACAAATCTCACAATAGAACACATCAGGAAGAACTTGTGGGATGCCCTCCATGGGCTTTTCTGGAATTATAACACAACCAATGTGTTGCCAGAAGTGACATTTCAAATCTTCACACTGTCAATTACAAGAAAATAAAAATTAATGGGGGCAAGGCAGATTGGAAAAGCTTTTAGGATAGAATTAAGTGCAATAGTGAAGAAAAGGGGGGAAAGAAAACAGCTTATGTATCCAAAGAGCAGTGAAGAAAAGGGGGAAAAGAAAACAGCTTATGTATCCATTATTAATGCATGCTTCTTCTTCAAAAATGAATAGAAATAGCACAAAAGAGTAGCAAATCCTGCCATTGTCTACACATGCATAGATGAGAAATATTAAGGTTTCTGCAAATGATGCCTTAGCACTTCCTTTAAACAAAATATTTGCCGATAATTAATGTGATGCACTGAAAACATATATAACAACACCATTCTGCCTCAGCAGTCAGCACTGATTGTGAAAGGTTATTGGAAAAGAATGGTGTAAATATACTTTGGAGCTCAACATAATGTAATAACTCAACAGAAAAATCACACACGGAGAATTAAAGATTCTTTAGAAGCAATCAATTATGTTTGAATTTTGGTGAATAAAATTGTCAAAGGAGCTTGCTATACTGCAATTATTAATTTCCAGTAATTAGAAATGCAAACATAAAAATCCATGGGGATGGTATAGGTATAAGAATGAAGTATAGAGATTAGGCTACATAAAGGATGACATCAATTTAGATCCCACAGTAGCACATCCAATTAAGCAAGAAAGCGATTCATTACATGGAACCTGCAATCCGTATGCTTAAAATGCAGAGCCTTGGTTTTAATAAAACTTAGACCATGCCTCAGATGCTTAAGAAGTAAAAGAACTTCCAGCAAATCATCCATCGGGCATACACTACAGCTTATAAAGAATGGAAATTTACTAGAGAGAAGGATCTTGTAACCTTAATCATTGACTCTGTCTCCAATGAGCTTCCACATGGACAGCGAACTTTTGTATCTGAGTGAGATGGATCATCCATTTCACCATTAAACTTTGAATTACTGCAATCAGAAGCAACCTGTCCCCGTGATGCTAAATCAGTGGCCCCGGACACTTGCATTTTCCTGGAGATGAGATCAGAAGGTGTAAGTCAACAAACAGCATAAAAGCAAGACCTCCAAGGGCATTAATGGTTGTCCAGAAAGAAAAAAGTTTGCTAGAGGGCTTCATGAAGCATGCAAATACCAAAAAAAATATTAACAAGTTAAACAGAAAAGAGAAGACAAGATCTAACTGCAGACTCTAATCATGGAGTTGCAAGCAATGATGAACCTGTAAGTGTCATCGACTAGCTTTGCCACCTCTTCCTTTCCAATGGCACTCTTCTTTGCCCATAACTTGGAAACTACAGATAAAATAAAAACTCAAGTTTATTATTCCAAAACTATCACAAAGTCAAAGCCATGCACGAGAAAGAGTTTGAACATGTTGATCATCAACTGGATGCTCAAAAACCCATTAGAAACTCTATGATTATCAACCATTCATATCCACACACAATCATCAAGAACAAAAAAAAAGAGAGGGAGGGAGGGGGAGAAGATCCCATGAAATTGAAATCTGAGACGGACCATTGATGGGGATTTGGGATCACACCTCTCACATAAAAAAGTTAATGAAAATGAAAGAAAATCATAGCTATGGATATTAGATCCACACCATCAATAAAAACAGTTACCTAAATTTGGGGGAATAATAATCGGAGAAATCTCATTGCTCAACCCCAAAAATTCAAATTGAGAGTTATTTGCACATTATTTCCATTTAACATGTATCAATAAATTCCTAGAGTTCGCAAAACATCCATTAAAGCCTGCTGAATTAAGATTATGTGACACCAGAGTTATGAGCATTCCATTTTATTCAGCATGAAGAAGTTATTGGCAGAGATCGAATCCAAGAATCCCCTAGTGGTGGTATTACAAGTTTCCTAGCTGGTAGTCCCCATTAATTATGTAGCATATGTAAAAGATAACTATACGCGTATCACACAGATAGAGATAATAAACATTGCAAAAAACAAAAACAGAGAATCAAACACTAAAATCAAAAGCATTGAGTTGGTAGCAGGGGAAAAAGCAATGATGATAGAATACAAAGATAAAATATTTCTCAAATGGCCTTCAATAAAGGGTTTCATGTCTCTAGAAACCTGTGAGATAGAGTCTACATGTTCAAAATTATAAAAACTGTCTCTATTACAAACAACAATATTGCAAAGTGGGAGTAATTTACCTTGTTCTTCAGAGAGAATAGCTAATATCCGGTCAACAAGGTCCTGCAAATTTAAAATTATACACAATCATATACACGAGTCATAAGCAGTACATACCACATACAGTCAAAGGCATATAGAGTTTATGAAGAAATCATTATTTCGCGGGCAATGAGAACACAAAACCATCACGTGCACCCAAAGGCAAGGGATGGTCTTGTGAATCTTAAGACAGCATATAGACACAATTATTCTATTTTTTCACAGTCCAATTCAATATACTGATCATCAATACAACAGAAGCTTAATGTTTATCCAGTACCATTACGTAATGGCAATTTCAAGCATCATATACGAGAAAATTAAGCCAAAGACAAGATGCGCCATTTACCTGCTTCTTCCCCTGCTTTGAAAGACCTAACTGAGTCAGGACATCCTTGAGCTCTTTAATTCGAAAAAATGCCAATTTATCCTAGAGAGAGAGAGTAAAAAAAAGTGTTTCATAATCTCTTCGCTAAAACAACACGGAAAAAGACAGAAACTGCTTGATTACAGGATATTCTGATGCCTAAACAGCATGAGAAGGGAGCAGAGCCACAAAGAAAGACCAATGACTCCAATTCTGAGTTCAATAGTATAGGGGGCAAACTCTTATTAATTTACTCAATGACTCCAGTGATAGGAAGGACCATTGCAAGGTGCATTGATGGAGTAGCAAGTTTTTAGGCCAAAACAAAATTATATAGAATTAATATTAGAGACTTTTTGAAACAGAGTAGCACCTTTTGGAATTAATATTAGAGAATTTTAGCATAGAGAAAGCCTCTTGCAAATGAAGTGGTTTCCCTAACTTCTATAGGAAATATCATTTCATACACAGGCCACACGGAGTCTTGGACTGACAACCACAAAAACAAAGGTTCAAGTTGTGAGGGCTGCAACCTGATATTCAAAAGCACATGAGAGGTGATTTGAAGATGCAGCCCAAATCAATCAATAATATTCAGTAGAAATCATTTCAAACTTGCTTTGCTTTTGTAACAATGATGCGAGGAAGTGATATATAGATAAAGCACCCACTTGATAAATTCAAATGTGATTTCCATTATCAGACGGGCGAAGAATTAGAGCCATTTCAGCATATACCAACAAATCTAGGAGTTGCACCACCGTAAGGTATGTTTAGTGGTAGGCACATGGAAATTAATAAATAAAAATTAAGTTAATTCAACCATGACTAATGGACAAATATCATTCCTCTTCTGCTAACTGATATTTACCATTTACACTAGTACTGGTAGAAGAAACCAAATCAAAACCAACGACAGCACAGTAAAGTCAATTTCAATAGAACAAATGAATTTGTAGAGCTGCTAAATTACCTTGCAACTAGCAACTAAATCCATCTTTCAACGTCCAAAAAACCAAAATTAGACCGCGGATTAGTAGATAAGCAAAGCAAGCACACCACCTTGTACAGTCACGGAACAGCGATCGATCTATTGAAAAATAAACCTACCACGCAACTTGAATAATCGGAATTATCAATCTTAGATGCATCATCATTTAATTACAAAAACGAACAGAGTAGAAAATCAAATCAAATCAAATAAAAAACACTTACGTATTTTGATGATAAAATTCAGTAAAAACGATACAGACTGGGGATGTACTAGGGTTTCAAACGCGTTTTGCTTGTTTCGAGAAGGAAAAAACAACACACCAACACCTACCTTCTAATTACAAAAGGTCCCGGACCTATCGGCGATTATCAAATCCGGTTTTTTTAACGGGAACGCGTCCGGGTTTCGTTTCTCTACTTTTCGCGTTTTGCTCTGCCTGCGTGTCGTGCGATGATGCACGCCCTTACGTTGTCTCTCTCTCTCTCTCACACGTGCGAATTTCTAGAGGGGAATGGTTACCATTAACAAATAACAAACCCTTGATCATCTGCGGGCTCTTGACATTTCACTGTTCACGTTACTGTTAGGAGTCAATTTTTTCCTTCTAGATTTCTTTCCGTATACAGTTCATTCACTTAACCTTATACCTTTTGATTTCATCGCCGACGCAGTTCTATATACTGATGTTTATTTTAATTTGTATGATCTCGTTACCTTATATTTTATTAAATATTTCTACGTCAAATTAAAAATCAGTTTTACAAAATTAAATTTTAAATTGTTCTTAAATAGTTTTCAATTCCATGTTTCACACATTTAGTTTTTTTTATTTTTATATTTTAATCCTGAAATTTTATTTATTTCTCATTTCAATCTATAAACATTGAAGGAAACAGAAAATCATGGAGAAAAAAGAAGAGCAAAAACTTTCAAGTGACCACATTTTACCCATCAATAACTATGATTTTGATATCTTTAATATTTTAAAAAAATAACTTAATGAAGATGATCTGCCTTCAATGATGTCTAATAATGTAGATCAGTGTTTGATAATTGTTTTATTTGATTTAATTTTAAATTATTAGTTTGATTAAAATATATTTTATGGTTATAAATGAGGTTTCAAAGCCCCGTGTCATGTTTTATTTTTGTATTTTTTAGTTAAAAATCATAAAAATTTACGCTTTTAGGATAAAAAACTTGGACCTGATTTTTTATTTACTGAGCAAGCAACGTGTTATCCATTCAATTTTAAAAAACAAAGGTGGATAACGTATCCACCCTCTAAGAAACATAGGAGCGCGGGATTGGGATTTTTATTTATAGACATTTGGCCTTTTTTGTAATGTAAACACCTATTAAAAAAATAAAATGAAAATAAAAAAAATAAATTTTATGTAAGGTGTAGAAATTTAAATATACATTTGTGCAAACACGAAACAATCACAATGACAAATGGTAAGTGAAAATATTTGCGATTAAAAATTTATTTAAGAGAGTGGCATTTTTGTAAATAAAACAAAAACAACCCCTCCCTCTTTTAAATAATGAGCCAGCTACAACTAAAAGAAAAGAGGGAGATTTATTTATTTCTTATTATTTTTTCTTTCGCTCTTTCCAATTAAAAGGTCTAAGTTGTTTCATAAAGGTGTTGAGCTCGAATTTAACCAACCAAATAAGTTCAAAAGAAATAGAGTGATATGAACAATGGAGATAGAGAGAGAAAAGGTGAAGAAATCTTTGAAAGAGATTGCAAAAGGAACTGGACAAACTTAATTAATTGATGGAGGTAAAGTATCTTTCTTGATTTGATTTTATTTATGTTGTTAAATTTTCATAAGGATTGAAAATCCCTAGTAATATATAAATAAGAGTGTGTGTTGAAATAGTGTTAGGAGAGATTTTGCATATTGATAAATTTATATTGGTTTAAATAATGAGATTAAGGGTGGAAATGAAAGGGAAAAAAAATCAAATGAAATGAGGTAAATTGTGTGCTTGCGTGGCTGGCCAAGGATAAAGGAAAATAGTAGGGTTGTGACATAAGCTAGATGATGTTAACATTATTGATTTAATTGTGTTATTAGAAATGTTTGGTTGGGTTATGGTGTTTTATAAATTGTTAAGAATATGTCAGCAAAGACTTATTTCAGTGAGATTGCAAGAATGAATAGTGTAAGTACAAATTTATATAGGTAAATTGGAATTTAATTTACAAGGAGTATATGAGTGTAAATATGTATGTTAGATTGTAAGAAAAGTTAGTGTAAATGTTTAAATGAATGCTTAAATTCAAGAAAAGATTAATTAAAAAAATTGAAAATTTGACTAGTGAGAAGTTGGTGTTATTAGGGTTCATTTAGAGTGGAGTTGATATTTTTTGGAGCACATGTCTCAAGAGCTTCAAGTAAGGAATTGTCCCTACTCCTTAAATAATTTTATTTTTTCAAATTGATGAAAGGTTATAATTTATGATTAATTATTGGTTTTAAAACAATGCAAGTCCTCCAACATGATAGTAGATTCTAAGAATTGAATTGCATCATGGCAAGAAAATACAATTTGAGAATTGAATTGTCTTTAGGGAAAAAAATAAAATTTGAGAATTGAATTGCCTTCTGGGCAAGATAATAAATTCAAGAGTGAATTTCTTTTAGGAGGGGATAATAAATTTCAAGAATTGGTTTGCTTATAAGATAAGACGAGGAAATTGAAGAATTGATTTATCTTTAGAGGCAGGATAAAGTATTTAGAGATTTGAATTGTTTGTTGACGAGATAATATACTATAAGGATTTATCCATTTTTAAGGTAAGACATTAAAATCCTAAGAATCCAGTCGTTTGCTGGAAGACTATTGAGAATGTTGTGAAGATCAATAATATATGTTGTTAAACTAAGGATATAGTCATATAAATTAAATCTAACATTTTCTAAAACAATGATTATTTTTATGTTTGAAGGAAACCAAGGGTATCAAGTAGAAATAAAAATTGCATATTGTGAATGGTAAGGAATGATAAATTTGATAGTCGATATAAAGGCTGGAGATCTAAGAGATTAAAATGTTCCAAACATGTAATTATAATAGTATATGCATACTTATATTTTGTAATTTAATTATATTTTACAAATACTTCACATGCATCCCTTAATAGTACTTGGATCATCAAATCTTTATTTTCTTCTGTATTATATGAATTGTATAGGATGTGTATTATGAAAATATTGAGAATTAAAAATATATTTTGATGAGACATGAGCCTAAGGCCACCTTGAATGATTTGAAAGGAATACAAATACTGTTTTTTTTTTTTATAGGATTTAATATAGAAACCAAAATTATTTTGGTAGTGTTTCAAGTAGAAAAAATACTACAAAAATCTTTTTAGAAATAAATAAATTTAGCAATTATATAATTTTTTGCATGATGATTAGTTCGTATAATAAACTAATATGGTTATCTTTACATACTACTCCTATTTTTTATTTTTTTAAAATTGATGTTTCTTTAAACTGAGAATATAAATTAAGGGTCGTTCTACATAATGATCTTTATATTTTTTTTTATTTACTAATAAGATTCTCTTTAGATAAATTTATGATAATAATATTTAAATAATTATCCAATTATTCTATTTTTTCAAGTAATATTAATTCTTGTTATGATAATATTACCAATTTCTTTTTGAGTAGTTATCTATAAACCTAATATATAAAAATTTCTACAAACTTTACTTATGAATATTCAACAAGATTGAAATATTCATTTTATTGCTTTTTTTATTGTATTTTTTTTATTTTTTTCTCAAATTTTTTTATATTTTTTATACATTTATATTAAATTTATCAAATCATGATTTTTTATTAAAACTTTCTTTTATGATAATAAGAATTTTTTATTTAAATAACAATACTTCAAATAAAAAAATATATGTTTTTGTCAATAAAACATTTGAATAAAGGAACAGGTTTTTGGTCAAAGAGATACATTTTTTTTCTTAACTAAGATTATTTAATTTTTTAAATAATTTTTTTATTTGCTTTCAATTTTTATTCAATAAAAAACATAACTGCATTTTTTTTTTGTAAAAAAAGAGGAGAATTTAGCCTAAAAATCACATTTTTTCTATGGAATTGAAATCATTATTTTTCTTAATTACATAAATCTATTGTTATTGTCAAATAATTAAATGAAAAGAAATTTTAAAAACACTCAACAACACGAGATAAAATATATGCATATGCATTTATATTTTTCCCCTTGTAAAAAATATCAACTTTATATTTTATTTTTAAATTAATGCTAATAATTTTTTATAATTTATTTATTTATTTATTTTATTGAGAATAGATATCAACTTGAAGATAGATATCAACGTTTCAACTGTCAACTGAAATTTTTCATTATATTGGAAAATATATTCACAACACGAGTGCATTCTTTTCTTACATTAACAATTAACTTCAAATTATACCCACAGGCCACAGCATGGTATGATTACTGTAGATAATACTAAATATTGCAATATTGCGTCCTGCGCATCATTATTGTCCCAACTAGTATTCCCTATAAGTATCAGTTCTCAAGAAGGTTCACAATTCAGCAGGGAGGTTGGTCCCATATATATATATAATTTTTAAAAAATATTATTTTAAATATTTTAAAATAAAAAATATTTTAAAAAATAACTTACACCATCTTTGTTTTAAATCGCAACGCACCATAATCATCAACATGTAAAACAGTCCACAGCTCTTCGTATTATTTTTTGAAAGGAACAAGAGCCTTCTCTTCCATCTATCAAGGGCAACCAAGATAAACAAAACCCCCAGTTCATCAAAACCAATGCAACTACTGAAAGTCAAATCATAATGGCCAGTTGCATGCTAGCTAGTTGTTGGGCTCATCTAAGTTCTTATGCATTAGCAAATCTGAAAGGGAAAACCAAAGACGCGTGCGGGGGACAATCCAAGATTCTTGTAAATATTTATTACAAGCCAACATGAAGGCAGTGATAGTGACAAGCATTATAAGAATATGCAGCGACAATCAAGCGAAGCAGAGGAGAAGTTGCACTAGTTGTTGGTAATTCAGTCACGTAGGGTTATGAATAACAACAGTCGTTAAGAGTTTAATTGATGAATTAGAACATGTGTAATATCCGGGAAATAGTTATAAAAACAAAACAAATAATAATTAAAAGAATAATAATCAAATCTTATATACAAACTAAATGAAATAAAATAGTGAGGGAAAAAATTAAAAATAAATAAAAAAATAAAACAATAGCAATCAAGAGAATTAGGACTAAATTAGATAAAAAAATTATATGAAATAAAATATTGAGAGATGAAATTGGAAAAAAACAATAAAATGATTTTAAAAATCACAATCAAAAGAATAAGGACTAAATTGATACAAACACTAAATGAAATAAAATACTAAGGGACAGAATTGAAAATAAAAAACAACTTAAAAAAATTATTACAAATATAAAAATATAAAAAATAAATTCCAAACTAATAAAAATAGAAATAGAAATGACACATCTAATTTTTAAAAGGGTTAACACAAAACCTATAGCAAGGAGAGAGAAAGTGGAGAGAAAAAAAAGGTTCATCAAAGCTCAACCACTGTGTTGTCGTATATATGGTCTTGACCATCAAAAAAAGTATTTCATGACGCTTTTAATACATTGTCATAAAAAGTGGTGTTTAACCCTTAAAAGACAGTGCATATGTTGTTCAAAGAATGAGTGTCTCATATTTACTAGTGTAGGCATTACATGCCTCCTAAAACTTTTACTTTCACAGTTATATTTATATTTTTTAAAATATTAAATTGCTCCTTATTTACATTGATTATAACTAAATAATCATGATAAAAATATAACAAATCCACTGGATGTCGATTTTAGATTCATGCTATCAAAATGTTGAAAGATTGAAAACTTCCTAGACCTTGTTTGTATTTAAATTATTTTATTATGCATCTGAAATATAAAAAGACTAATTTATTCTTAATCAATATGATAATGACGTAGCTTATATGGAAAAAATTGTATTATCCATAGTAACGAATTAACTGATTTTGTTTAAGAAGGGTATAATGATCATTTTATTATTCCAATATATAATAACACGTGTTTTGGTGTAATACGAATGACTAATGGCTTTTAGTTTTTTTTTTAATTTAATCTCTTGAGAATAAAGATAAATAAACAAAAAAATCATTATAAGTTCTAAAATAATAAATTTATCTCCAAAATGCAGACACACACATGCATATTAAAATCTACAAGTGAGAATCTTATGCATGCTTCATTTATAAATTTTTAGTGTATGAACTATTTAACTTGTAATATCATTAGTTTTATTAAAATTAAAATAAAAGAGAGGGAATTTGTTTTCAAATTTTATTTTGTGTACATGACATGTCACACTTCTTAAATTAAAAAACGAAAGAAAATGATGTAATGGAAGGGCCATATTTTTAATGGGTGAACTATGGTGTATTTTTTTTTTTTTTTGCACAATAACATTATTTAAGTAAAAATTTAGCAAAATAATACTTGCTAATTTTTTTTGAAAAGTAGTATAATTTGAAAAAAGACGTGATTTTAAATCATGTCTTTATTTAATGACATGATTTTGAATCATTTTTACATAACAAAATCAACATTTAGAATCGCATGTTTGATTATTATAAAAACCTAGCTTCTTCTTCTTTTTCTTTCTATAGTCGACACTCATCACCCGTCAAAACCTAAAACACTCAGCCTCTCCTGCTTCAAATTATCAAGAACAACTACCTATCATTTACCAAAACACTGAAATTTTCTTTCCCTCGTCTCCTCTATCTTTTCTAGTGTTTTTTCAACAAACTCTGTTAGCCTAATATCCTCATTTAGTCTTTCTGCCATAACCATTGATCGAACCACCATAAGTTATCGATAAATTACTATATTTCTCATAATTTTATGGGTGTCATTTTTAAATTATGATATTCTTATTTTTTATTTAATATTGTTTGTGTAGTGTTTGATAATTGAATATTTTGTTTTAATTGAGATAATTTAGAGTTTGATTCAAGCAATTAGGTATGTTTTTATGCAATTGATGTTATTTATGAAATCAATTAGGTTCAAATTAGATAAATTAAGGTTTGTAAAATAAAGAAATTAGGGTTTGTATTGAGTTTTGAGATAAATTGAAATGATTGGATATTTTGTTTGAATTGAGATAATTTAGATTTTAATTTATACGATTAGGTATGTTTTCATGCAAGCAGTGTTATGAATGTCAAAATAATGACAATTAGGTTTTGCATTAGGTTTTGGGATAAATTATTGTAATTGAATATTTTATTAGAGTTGAGATAATTAAGCTAATTTAGGTTTTAATTGATGCAATTGAGTATGGTTTCCATGCAATTGATGTTATGAATGTCGATATATGAACAATAATGGTCTTACTCATCTGTTTTTAGAATGTTGAGTTGATTGCCCGAGTCGTATAATGCTATTGGTATAGATACAAGCAACACATCGCATGCTATTAATTAACGGGATAAACATGATAATTATAATTGGATGACCCATAATCTCCATTACATAGTGCAGTGGGATGCACGAAGAGATGCAATCTTTATAGAGGTGCAATCTATTATTTCATATGATGAATTCATAGAGTGTTATTGGTGTATAATGCTACATTTTATCACACCAAACTCGGTGCAAGTTCCTTTATGTGAGAATATGGAGTATGAGTCATTTGAACCATAGATGCAAAATGTTATAAGTACTTCATACATTTTATAATTAATATGTGAAGTTAAATGTGTTTTATTTATGAATTAATAACTATATTTGCTGAAAATCTAGTTGACAATTTTTTATGAGATGGTTGAGAAACTGTTAGTGATCTTTGTGAGATTAAGATAACACTCTTGCTCGTTATTATGCATCTCGTTAGTTTAACTCATATCGCACTACATTTCAGATACTTGGAGAGATAATGTTATGTCGGTGTATGAGATGAATCAAACACTAGAAAGTCATGTTATTGATAAAGTTGACCCATTAGCTCATCATTGTAGACATAGACAAACTAGGATATATGTACAATAGAATTATGTTGTGTTATTTTCTTAGACTCTGTTTATTTTTGTATTTCAAAAGTATTTTTTAAAAATTTAATTTAATTTAATTTTTCTTTGTTTCAATTTTTTTTTGTTTCCAGATTATTTTGATGCACTAATGTTAAAAATATTTTTTTAAATAAAATTATTTCATTACATTTCTAAATAAAAAATACTTTAAAAAACGACTATTAACAAAATACCAAATGAACTCTTAGTTACGCATTTGTATTTCATTATTTTTTTATAATTGTTTTGGACTTGTCAAGGCGAGATTTTAATATTGTCTTTTATATTATGATATTTTAAATTTATTTTTGACAAGTAGATATAATATAAAATCATAAATTTATAAGTGAGCATACAATCAGGGACAACAAGTTGTTTATAATTGCCAAAAAAAAATTATAAATTAATTAATATGATGACATTTACAAATGAATAAATATGACATATTGTAATGCTATGTTATTACAAAGATCAATTAACTAATATTATAATGAACAAATGAAAACAACGTTAACATATTACATGAATGTAAATAAATTTTAATGTGGTTTTTTATGATTTTTTAAACCTAATAATATGTTGTCCATTTTTATTCCTTGTATTTTTGGGTTTGAATTTCGTATTAGTAGTGTTTAAGAATTACAGGTTTGTATTTAGAGTTTAAGGTTTAGATTTAAAAATTTCAGATGTAAGGTTAGAGATTATCTGTCTAAATTTTTGAATTAAGAGTTTACAATTTATTGTTAGAAATTATGACTTTAAAGTTTGAGTTTAAGAATTTATAGTTTAAAACTAGGAATTATGGATTTTAGGTTTGGATTCAAGAATTTAGGGTTTATGATTACAAGTTATAATTCTGGGGTATGAATTTATAAGTTTAGAGTTTAGATTCAAAAGTTTGGAAAGATTATAAGTTTAGAAGAGATTTGAAATTAGAGTTAGTATTTATAGTTAAGGATTAGGAATTTGAGATTTATATTTAAAATTAATTTAGAGTTATAATAGTTTAAGTTATGTATTTGAAATTAAGATAGTTTAAAGTTTATATTTTAGATTAAATTATAGTTAATTCAAGGTTATACCAGGTTAGAGCATATTTAAAATTTTAAATAAAAGTGTGAATCTCAAATGCCATTGGTATGTTTAAAAGCTTGTCTAGGAATGTGATGTTTAGGAGTGTAATTATAATTATTTTTTAAATAATTTTTTATGATAATATAGATTAGTAATTTTTTTTATTTTTAAATTTTTTTTTATTATTTATATATAAAAATGATTTTAAAACATATTAATTTAAAATAAATAAATAAAATTTAATTTTTTTTTAAAATATTTTTAAAATATAAAAACAATCAATCCGTAAATCGCGCAAATGAGTTTTCTCCGCAAATGACGCAAACGAGTTTCGTGCCTTTGACTTGTAAATTTTGCTGTTTCCTAGTACTTTTTTCCGCAATGCTAATTTACCAATTTTTTTTTGGCCTGGGTGTGTAATAAAAAGGAAATATGCCTGGACTATACGATAAAAGGAAGAACTTAAAAAACAAATTAAAGTACAAGGACAAGATTAAAAACAATTAAAAAGTAGAGGGAGGTACAAAGGATTTGAGCTCTTTACAGTTTACACCCACACGAACTCGACTCCACTTCCTTGAGGCTTGAGGTTGAGGATCTCTCTCTCTCTCTCTCGTCTCAAAAACCATCACCTTGAACTTCCTTACCCTATCTGATAGATACACATTTACTGCTACACTTCACACACACACGTACCTAAAGTCAGTATCCCTCTCTCTCTCTCTCTGAGTCTCGCCGTTTGGATTCAATTATGGCTACTACCACCGCCATTAGAAGAACACCAATTGTTTACGCCCTTTTAGCCTTCTTGTTGTTACGATTCTCCTCCTCCACGGATACCCCTCCTGAACAATCACCATCTCCATCTCCTCAGCAATCCGATTCACCATTACTATCTCCTCCTCCTCTTCTTCCACCCCCCCCTCTCTCACCAGAAACCGGATCTCCCTCACCGACGACATTGGCATCCCCACCAGCATCACCTCCTTCAGATCTGACGGTTCATGTGCCCGCACCGGCTGAGAATGTTCCAGATCCGTCGGTGGCGAGCGATATAAATGTGAAAGCAGGAAGTGGGAGTGAAGACGATGAAGAAGAAGAGTCCGAGGGAATGAGTGGAGGGAAGAAGGCGGGGATAGCAGCAGCAGTTATAGGGGCAGCTTGTTTGGTTGGACTTGGAGGATTGGTTTATAAGAAGAGACAGGATAATATTCGAAGGTCTGCTTATGGTTATGCTGCTAGAAGAGAGCTTCTTTGAATTTTATTTTATTTTATTTTTTTCACTCAAGATTTCTGCATACGACGACGATTCCATTTTAATCATTATTTAGGTGACCAAGTTAATGCGATATATTTCTTTGTTTTCTTTTCCAACAAAAAAAAAATCAAATATAAAATTAGCAGTGAAAAATGTAATGTTCCGCAAATTATTTTGGAGGTTAATGTTTTTGCAGTATACTCCTACTATATTGGTTTGGATAGATTGCGTATGTTTGATTTTAGTCTGGAAGATAATGATAATTAAAAAGCGCAGAAGAAAAATTAAACTGAAGGGAAAAAAATGCATTTTTTAAATATATTAATGCAAAAAAAAAAAATATTTTTTAAAAATATACAATGATCAAAATTCCAAATATATATATTTCGTTCACTTCCCTTTTCTTATTAATTTGAATGGAAAATACGCTTCAAAAAGAAAAGTAAAAAGATTTATTTTCCCCTCTCCTTTCGTTTATAGTCATAATTTTAGCATAAAAAATTAAGCGTAATCTCATCTCCATTTTCATTATACACTCTAGATTTACAATTTTTATTTTACCGTAATTAAAAATAAAAATTTGATAAATTATATTTTATTAACTTATAAAGTTTAAATTATTAGATATTATTTAATAAAAATTAAATATAAAATAATAAAATTCTTTTCAAGCAGTTTAAGAATTTAAGATAGTGTTTTAAAAAAATTATATAAATTATATTTTAGAATTTTATTTAGTATAGATTATTAAATTGGATATCAAAGTTTTATTCATTAAGTTTATTTTATTTAATAAAAATTAAATATAAAATAATATAAATATTAAAATGTAAAGATTTTCACTTAAAGAACTCCATTCTATTTAATAAAAAATAAATAAAAGATAAAACAAATCCATATTAGAAATATGATAAAGCATTATATAAATTATATTATAAAACCTTATTAAAAAGGTTGAGTTATTGATTGGATGTAATAGAAAGATTTAATAACTGATATGCTTACTATACTGAGGAATCATGTAATTGTTGAGAGAGTATGCAGTACAGATTGAGGATGGGATACAACATAAATAATAAATTACATTGACAGGTATATTTTCCGATGTAGTGATTGACTGTTGTGCTGTATCATGGATTTCTGCCTTTGTTTATTCTAAGATTGTGGAACTGGAACTATCTATCAGTTTACCCTTCAGCAGGAGGATCTACCCAGCAGCCATTATCTTTAATCAGCTGGATCAAGGCGCCAGTGGCATGCTCCATTTCAATTCCACGCTTTACCACCGTCTGACACAACAGATTCCAACTTACCATCAATGTCACCCACCCATCAATCACTCGTTGAAGATGATAAACAATAAACATGGACATACTTCCTAAATCTCTCTGTAATCTCTCTGTGAGCATGTCTACTCGAAATTCATCCTCATATCCTAACATAAATCGGCTAAGGACTAATAGGAGAGCCTAAACAGTCACTGAAACATAAACTATAGAGCATTATTAGCACGAACAATATTCATTACCTTTCCAACATAAAGGTCAATCTTTCCAGGGGCACCACCGACGTACCCAAAATCTGCATCAGCCATCTCCCCAGGGCCATTCACAATGCAACCCATGATTGCGATCTATGACAGGAAATGTATGAAGACAAATTACATTTTTTACTGGGAAATGACAAGGCTAAATGAATTAAATCGAACAATAATGCAAAAGTATTAGGGGATCACCGAGACACCAGGCAAATGTGATGTCTTTTCCCGTATTTCTGCACTTATCTCTTGAAGATCAAACAAAGTTCTTCCGCATGAAGGGCATGAGACATATTCCTGATGAGGTTTCAGCAATTCTAGTAATCAATGAAGACCTTAATCTGTGTAAGTGTGTCAACTCGTGTTTTTTATGTTTTTTTTTTTTTTCATTTTGAAAACAAACTTCATACCGTCTTTGTATTTCTCATCCTGCAACCTTGTAGTAAGTTGAAAGATGTATTCCTGAGAAAATCAAAATCCTGGTCTGGGGCTTCTACTAGGACACCATCTCCTAGACCATCTACTAAAAAAGCTCCAGCATCTGTACCAGCACCAATGACCAGCTCATCCCTGCAAAGAGAAGAAAATAGTATAAGCTAAAACAACTGATACATGCATCGCATTCAATGAATATTACATGTTTCATGATCACCTGCGAACCCCTTTTGGAAACTGAATATGGTGAATCACAGGGACACTCAAAGCCTTGTCTGCAAGATACTCAAATAATCTGCAGCCAAGATAGAGTTCGAACTGTCAAGACTAAGGGAGTGTTCACAAGACAGCGAAAAACCCTGTTGCAGATAGGAAATAACACGAAAAACAAATGAACAATTAATAGAGGACTCATTTTTATCATGTTGAGTCACTAGGTACACCCTAGGCATTAGCATGGATCTACTCAGCAGCATAGTTAACACTCCTGCCATAAATGCCTAACAGGCCATGGTAGCTGAAGCTTGACACAATCAACAACAAAATGGTTTGAAAAAGAAAGACTTTTCTCAGGCATACATTATCTACATGTGGATGTACTGATGGTTTGGTATTACCTTTTCAATTAAAGACCATATTATAAAAATTCAAGTGAGCAGCGGAAATACCTCCTTGCTGCATGCACTCTGCCAATCTTATCCTCTGAAAGGGGTAGAACATGAAGAATCATTGTGGCATCAACATGTTTGAGAATTTCCAATTCTTCACAGGGCCCATCGCCACGTAAAGACAACCAAGCGTGTACCTGAGAGGTAAAAATTGAATGGCTCAAAGTTCTCAATAAAATTCAGCACAGAAAATAGAAGAAATGAAGACATTGAGCATAAGGACCCAACATAATATGGCAATTTTTGAAAAGTTGTACCTTCTGGCAAAAGCTTGTAAGCACCAGTAGACAGCTCCTTAAGGTTGACAAGAAACATGGCATTGGGTAATGGCTTCTTTAGCTGCTCTGATAAAGGAGCTATTACTCCCATACTAACTTCTATCAACCTTTTGAGAGCTAGCCGCTAGTCATGATACAGAGTATAAACATCTAGTTATCCTGATTCTTTAGTAAATTTGTCTAATTCTGAAATGAGGCATAACAAATCAACGATGAGATTTTGGGGCGGGGGTTGTTTTTCCCAATCAAATGAAGCAAGAGACAGTTAGGATTCTTACAGCATCGTTATCATCCACTGGTGGGAGCTCTCTCAAAAATATTGAGTTAACTGTTGCCAGATCCTTAGATGCAATTCTTTTTCTTAGTATTTTTAATTATTTTAATATGTTGATGTTAAAAATAAAAAAATATAAAAAAATATTTTTATATATTTTTATAAAAAATACTTTTAAAAAACACCATATACATTAATAACAAACACACGTAAGTAGGATTAAAAATATAAACTTGTTGTTAGCATTGTTAATTGACAACTTTTTTTTAACCAATTTTTTTCTCAGTAATAATAATAATAATTAACAAAAGTTAATTAAAAAGGGAAAAAAAATGTTTATTATGAGATGATTCTTATTTATTAAAATAGTGTAATGATTATCCATATTTAAAACACACTAGTATGCTTAAACATTATGTTTTTTGATATAATAAAAAAATTAACCCTGCGGGTGATGGATGGCGGTGCATTTAGCTAGTAAAACAACTAAAAGGGGTTACATATTTTTTTACTTCTATCACGTTAGTATTTGGTTTGTTGGTCACTATCATTAAAACTATTTTGGGTAATCTCAAGAAAAGAAATAAAAACAATTTTTCTACCATATATATACATATATGGAATCTTTACGTACGTGACGCATGTAATTGATGCAGGACAGCCATTAATAAAAAACTCACCAAACCAATGCCAACTTATGATCGTGCTTTGCAACCAAACACATTTCAGTTTTTTATGAGCGCGCGCATTGGCAAATGATTTCAGTTTTTCCACTTTCTTTTTGTGTCTTAAATATGTTACAGATCAATTGTCAAGATATAGAAGTAGTAGGAATGGAGTTTGTGTGCATGTGTGAAAGAGTGGCGATTCGGGAATTCAATCTTAAATTTTTAATGACAAACTCGAATCACAAAAATGACAATTATTGGAAAGGTGTCACCATGTTGATGATCGGCACAGGCATACGTTCAAATTCAGGTCGACCTATCAGCAATGTCTCACTCCCACACATACAATTAATTGATGTGTCACAAGGTAAACACCAGAGCTGCCATATGTATGCCAACCCCAAAGAGTACAAGATTATGATGCAAAACAACAATTACCCCGTCAGAAGCATCCTTGGGAGCAACAGGAGACTCTGCAACAGGCTTTGCTGGTGCTGGAGCTGGAGGAGCCGGTGGAAAAAGATCTTTAGGAACTAGCACTCTGTCAACCTCATAAATAGCAACCTGTTTGTCCGTGTATATAGTATTTGATATGCTTGTTTTGGTTAGCCCTGAACTTATTTTCACTGAATTATCACTGGTGCTTATCGTGAGCGGGAACTTACTATCTGATCCTGCCAGTGTTTTTACAGGGTTACTTAGAGTCTGGAAATCGGAAGTTGAAAGAAATCTCGGTAGTATGTGAAATTGCACAAACTCGAGCTTTTCTCTATCGTTTAAGGAGCCTACAGCTCCAGCAACTTGGCTTGAAAATGCATTATCATTTGGTGCAAAGATGGTTATGCCATCGGTTGAGCTGTTAAGCTGGGAGAATAACTGGGTATCCACATGGGTAGCTTTCATCAGGCGGACAAAGGATAAGAAGCGGCCAGCTTTTAAGAGGATGCTGATGGTGTCCGTCGGGACAGCTGTGGGTGGCGGTGGCACTGGTGCCTTTGTCGGAGTCGCTATTGGTGACTGGGCTGATGATTGGCAAAACGTTTTGCTGCAATTATGGAGGAAGAGGAGTGACAATAATAAAATAAATTGTTGCATCTTTGGACAGCGGTGCTGTGGCCTGTGCTGTATAAGAAGAAGAAAATATATATGAAAATAGAAGAGTATATATTATAATTGATGTTTTGTTTCTTCGAGGGTTTGAATTGCAAAGAGCTAGGGAGGGTGTTCTATATATATAGTAGCAAGCTAGCCAAGAAAAGGCGTTGTATGCTCTTTAGTTTAAAGCCAGTAGCTAATCTTTGTCAAGAAAAGGTGCGAGGTATCCACTTGCTAAAACCTTTGCTAGTTATACATTATCTAATTACTTTGAGAGGTGACGAATCCTAATATCAAAACATATTAATAATGACGATCAATTGCTATACATTACCTAATCTCTGTAAGCAACTGGTTTGCTTGCGAAGGCAGCAAAACCATGATGATGTTTACAGGGGGTGTAATGCGAAACAAAACGGCTCTGAGGTCTGTCTGCATCAAAAAGAAACTCTTAACTTTAGCTGCTGGGAAGAGAAATGGTAAATTTAATTTAATTTTTTTAAGTTTTAAGGATTATCTGAAATTTAGGTATATATATATATTATTCAAAGATTAGATATTTTTCTCAATTTTGAATAATTACATTAAAGCTGAGTTGTCGTAAATAAATTATTTAAGTGTTCGGCTTTTAATCATAATCCACGTAAGTTATTAATAAGAAATTTCATAAATCTTTTTAGAAAAAAGATTTTTATACTTTAAAGTGCTAACTTTTTTCTTTTGTGTCTTAGCTATTTTTGTATTGTACTTATTTTCTCATTGAAAATGAGATGCATAACATTTTATTTATAGAAAAACCTAAAAATTTTATAAATAATAAAATATTATTTTTTCTCTTGAATAATATCATATATATTATTTCAGGATAATTTTAGAAAATTATTCAATCACATCCCTACTTGATCTTTCTAGGTCTAGAATTGTAATCCCTTGTGTCAATTACAATATAATCCTTAATTTCTAAAACTTATTTACAATTAAGTCACATTTGATTAATCATCTCATTTTAATTTTTAACTAGTGATTCTTATTTGTGTGACCCATTTTATTTTCTAATAAGTTAACCCAAATATAAATTATAATATTAAATAAATTAAATAATTTAATAATTGATTGATATATATTTTAAGATCAAGTACAATGTCTAACAGTCTGTCATGATCATCAAAATATAAAAAAATTTATAAGTGATTTGATTTGACACTTCAATAACCAACTTCTCCATGTAATTATTATTCCTTTATCATGAATATTTTTATTTAAATATTATAACATAGATCATGTCTGCTTTGTTAGATTATATTAGTTCTTAATATAATAATTATCAATTATTTAAATAAAATTTTAAAACTCCTTTTAATACTCATTTCATATCAGTCAAGGATTTTACAATGCTTTTCTAGAACAAATAAAATATTTTTTTTAATTTACCTAGTGTGATGCACCATCTCTTAATTATCCAAATATCTTCATATTATTTATGTTACACCAAATATCTATCCATTTGTTACTCTTGATTAAGATGAAAAAGTTCATGTTGCTTAGGAAGTAACAAGTGATATCCTATTAGTTATTTCTTGTATTCACCTTTTAAAAATAATTGATACAACTAGGAGAGAAAAATTTTAAGTGGATATATTTCTATAATTTTTTATGGGTCATGGAGTAATGAGTTTTATTTTTCCTTTTTTCTTCATGTTCATCTATTTCTTTAAAGAGAGCTAGAGAGTAATTAATAGGATATCAATAGTTATTCTCTAAGCACCATAAATTTTATTAATGAGGACATCATTTAATCAGAATCAAATTATAATCCATTCCTTAGTCACCACGTCCATAGTGAATAAATATCCCTTTATACTAAGTCCTTAGTTACCTTCTTCAGGAACTAAATACGCAATTTATGTTATATCCTTAGCTACTAAAATTTTATAGCGACTAAGTATCAAAACCATATTATAATCATAGTTGCCATTACTATAGTTGTTAAGTAATATCGTAAAATGATAATACTAACAAAATTTACAAAATATAAAAGTGATACTAATATAGTTTTATCAAATAACAATAATAAACTGTATTTGAATCATAAACCAAAAACTCAAAACAAAACCTAACTAAAACTAAAACTTAAAATATCCAATAAGTCTTAAACAATAACTAATGGGCTGCCCATTAACCCAATTTAAAAATAGAATCCAAACTAAAATTAACAAGTTCAAAATTAATGAAAAATAATTAAAAAAAAACAAAAAACCTAAATACTAACATAATTCAACATGAAACAACTTAAATAGCCCAAAATAAATGCCTTCCTTGTTTTAAAACCCTTTATAGCTTAAATTAGTACCCTAAAAGGTCAAAGATTGTTCTAGCCACCTTTAATTTCCCAAATAGACAAGGAAAAATCATGTTTTAATTTCTGAATTAATTTCTTAATAATTCAGAATCCTTGTAAAATATAAAAAAATAATAACAAAAAATGTTTCATTTTTCTTACCGTCTTTATTGCTCTACCACATGGAAACTCCTAAAACATAAGCATATAAACATTATCATCAGCCCCCCTTTTTTTTTATGTAGTTAGGATATTTAAGAAATCCTTATAATAAAAAGAATTTAAAACAGTAATTACTCCTTACTAAACTAAGAATATTGGCTGCCAAAACCCATATAAATAATTAAGCCTTATAACTAACTCAATAGAATGCCCAAACATGCCTTCCAAACTGTCACCATGCAAACTTAATGAGCCTTGAACCAAACTAAAGCTAGGCTGGCTTGATTGGGCTGAGAACATCATCAATTTTGTTGGGCCGAATGGAGCTTTAATTTGTACCATATTACATTGATTACAATGATTACAAGGGTAAGGTGATAATTGCATTCCACTATGCAAAACACTATTTTAAAATTAAGTTAATCAGCTAAAACGATTAACATTTCAAACATGCTTCAAAACATAGTTAATAGTGGTGGATGAACTTGCCACGTTATATTTAGGTCAATTCAAATGATCAATTTCATAGGGAAATATTTCTTCATGTGAGAAATCAATAAATATAAGGTTATTTACTTTAAAAATAAATGTCCAATAAAAATAGTTATTGTTGTCATACAAATAAAAATAAGCTAAAATTAATTGTAAATAGCATGATAGACCAATAAATTCATTAAAAAAAACTAAAACTGCTAAGCCTTTCACTGTAGCAATCCACAATGAAAGACTGAGTTGTTTTTTTTTTTTGAGCTGCTTTTTTATTTAAAAAATTGTTTATTTTTTTTTTTTTGTTTTTTATGCCTTTCAATTTGTTTTTCTTTTTTTTTAATATTTTTTTTAATTTAGTTTGTTAATGTTAATTTTTTTATTTAGTTATCAAACTTTCATGACACTGATCCCGAGTTTAAAAGGTTAACTTGATTTAACGAGTTAACTCAGATTTTTTTTTAATTAATTTTTTTTGTTTACTTTAGTTTGTTAATGTTAAATTTCTTTTTATTTAGTTATTAGACTTTCATGACACATATTTCAAGTTTCACGGGTTAACCCGGTTAATTTTGGGTTAACCCGTCCATTTTTTTTCTTTTGTTAATGTTATTTTTTTTATTTAATTATTAGATTTTTATTACACGAATCTCGGGTTTAACGGATTAACCTGGTTTAACAAGTTAACCCAGAAGTTTTTTCTGTTTTTTCTTTTTAATTAATTTTCTTTGTTCAGTTTAGTTTGTTAATATTAAATTTTTTTATATTTAGTTATCAAACTTTCATGATACATATCTCAAGTTTTACGAATTAACCTTGTTTTACATGTTAAACCTGTTATATGGGTTAACCCATCCATTCTTTTTTCTTTTGTTAATACTAAAAAAAATTTTATTTAGTTATCAGACTTTCATAACATGAATCCTGGGTAAACAAGTTAACCTGGTTTAACAAGGTAATCAAAAGTTTTTTTTTTCTTTTTTTTAATTAATTTTTTTCGTTTAGTTTAGTTTGTTAATGTTAAATTTTTTTCTATTTAATTATCAGACTTTCATGACACATATTCCGAGTTTGACAGGTTAACTAAGTTAATTCTAGGTTAACCAGTTTATTTTTTTTCTATTTAATTATCATACTTTCATGACGTGAATTCTAGGTTTGATGAGTTAACCTGATTTGAAGGGTTAAACCAGTTAATTTAGATTTTTTTTCTTTTTATTCATTAGTTTTTTCCTCTTATTTTTTTATTTTTAATTAATATTTTTTGTTTAGTTTAGTTCATCAATATTAAATTTTTTTCTATTTAGTTATCAATTGATGCCTTTAATTTTTTCATTTTTTCATTTTTATGTCTTTGACTCTGGACTGCACAGTGCAGTCCACAGTAAAAAGTCTAATGCGTTTTTTTTTTAATTTTTAAAAAAATTTTGGTTTGTTTATGTTAAATTTTTTTCTATCTTGTTATAAGATTTTCAAGACATGGATCTCATGTTTAACAAGTTAGCCCAGTTAATTCATATTTTTTTTTCATTAGTTTTTTCTCTGTATAGGTTTTTTCTTCTTTGTTTTTCACTTTTTAACTAAATTTTTTAAATTTATTTTGTTGATATTAAATTCTTTCTATTTAATTATCAGACTTTCATGGCACAGATCTCAGGTTTGACGGGTTACCTAGTTAATTTAGATTTTTTTTTTATTTTTCTTCATTTGATTTTTTCTTCCTATAGGTTTTTTTTCTTTTTATCCAATTAGTTTTTTTATTTTTATTTTTTAATTTTACTTTGTTGCCTTTTTTATGCCATTGACAGACTATAATGAAAACCGATGCCTTTTGTTTTTTTGTTTTCATTTTTAATTAATTATTTTTGTTTATTAATGTTAAAAATTTTTATATTTAGTTATCAAACTTTCATGAAATGGATCTCGGGTTTAACAGGTTAGCCTAGTTAATTCTGGGCTAACACGTCAATTCTTTTTTATTTAGTTACCAAACTTTCACGACATAAATCTAATGTTTGATGGGTTAACTTGGTTTGAAAGGTTAACCCAGTTAATTCATATTTTTTTCCTTCTTCTTCATTAGTTATTTTCTTCATGTTGATTTTTTTTTCTATGTTTTTTTTCCCTAATCTATTTAATTATCACACTTTTATAATATGACTTTGCAACTAGACCCACATCCAAGGTTATTGGGTTTGATATTGCAGTGAAACACACTTAAACTTGAATCATGCAAGTTTATTATTATTATTAATATAATAAATATTACTCTTATGTCAGGCGTTGTAGCCAAACCTAAAACTCTTAAATATAGCTTTGTAAAAAGATTAAATATTTTTAAATTTTAATTTTTTTTATATTTTTTATATAAAAAAATTAACTTACAATATTACGCTAGTCATCTAACTAGTTATAGACTAAAATCAATAGGTTCAATGTAGGTCAGAAGGAAGGAAAGAAAAGGCAGTGATCGGCTAAGAGAACGATCAACCACAGGCAAATAGTCCATGTAATCAACCAAGATGAAGTAATCAACCATAAAGAAAAGACTCAAGTGATTGGCTATAATATCTAAACCCATATAAAACATGTAGAAAGTTAGTGTACATAATAGGCTGTGATATATGCATTAATAAAAAAAAAAAAGAGATAAGCTTTAGTTAGAATATACTCTTTTTTTTCAATATTTTTTCCAATACTTCTATATTTTTGTTGTTTAATGTGATATTTTAATAAATAAAAAATATCACTCATTTAGATTTTCTTTCCATAGGTTTTAGTAATATTTTTCTTTTCTTTTGAAGAAAAAACTCCAAGGTCGAGAAGAGAGAGTCGTGTATTGATAAATAGATTGTCCGTGATTTTAACTTACATGAGATTAAAAAATCGTACTTTATGTTTTCTTGACTTTCCCTTTAAACGAATTTCAAATCTTCTAAAACTTCACTATGCCTCTTTTCTATCTTTATTTTCAATTTGAGATATTCTATATGAAAAAAAAAACCTCAAACTTCTAAAATCCGAATGCTGGGATTTGCTTGATGTTATTTGACTTTGAAACACACCACAGCACATGAATTTCGTTTTCTTTTTTCTTTCTTTTTAGCTTAATGAAATTCTCAAAATACTTACTCGTATAAAACATGATAGTAAAATTAAGGGAGAATATGAGCAAAATTAAATCCATTCTTAGTTCATTAATCGCAAACTTGAATGTTACAAATTAATGTTACTGACAGGAAATTGTCAATTATTCAAAAAGCAGTACTGATCACCATAGATCTTTATCACCAGCACCATTGCAAACTCCATGAAATCATAGTATAGTAATAAAAACAAGAAAAGGGATCCATGTTACCCCTCTCGGGGGTATATATCTCATGAAAAGATTGCAGCAACCATACAGCTGACTGCAAGGAGCAAGGCATTATTATGCAGAATAAGTGGTGTTAGAGCACCAGAAATATCCTTAGGAGCGGTAGGACTTTCTACATCGGGAGCTGCCTTCCTTGGCTTTCCCAGTTCGGGTGCAGGAGCAGGAGCAGGAGCAGGAGGCTTAGGAGCAAAAATGTCCAAAGGAAATAGCACCTTTTCAATTTGATAAATAGCAAGCTGGTTATCAGTGTACACGGTGCCGGATATGCTCGTATTTGTCAGCCCTGTAGTTATGTTCACGAAATTCCCTGTGGTGGTAACATTCAGTGTTACCCTGGGACCGGTTCCCGCCTGTGTCCTTACAGGATTACTGACAGTCTGGAATTGGGAAGATGGTATAAATGCAGGTAGTACATGAAACTTCACCAACTCAGTCTTGTCTTCATCGTTCAGAGAGTTTAGAAAGCCTGCTTTGAGGCTTGAAAATGCGCTGTCACTTGGTGCAAAGATTGTTATTCCATTGTTTGTCTTGTTCAGCTCCTTGTTTAACTCAGTGTCTTCTGTTGTAGCTTGCATTAGGCGGACGAAGAGAGTGAAGTGGCCAGCCTTTTGCAGGATTTTAATGACGTCAACGGGGCCAGGTGATGTTGCTACCTGTGCAGATGGTGCCTGTGAAGGGGCCGTAGGGGGTGCCTTCACTGGGGTCGCAGGTGGTGGCATTACCGGGGCTGCCGCCGGTGACTGACCTAACGTTTTTGTACAATGGAGAAAGAAAAGGATAAGAGAGAATAATAAGCTTAAAGATTGTTGCCTCATCCTACACTCCTTGGGAAGAATGCGAAAATGTTCCAAATCTTAATTGGATTGCTACAAGCAAAAATGTTTGATGGTGTGATTTAAGGAGGACGTAGAGGGTTGGTTTTAATATTGGTGGAGAGAGAATCAAGTTAGGTGTAGTGTATAATGTCAGTTACACAATCACAGAAACTAGTTATCCTTATGCTAAAGGTACAGAGCATCACTTCGAGAGAGAGTACTGGCAGCTTGTAGTTAGCATGACAAATCAGGAAAACTAAGAGGATGTTTCAAGCAGGTGTGCAGACAAACAATTTAAACATGAATCTAGACGGAGATTGTCTTGTCCGTGTCAAACAGGAACCATAGCTATATTATTCACATAATCTTATGGCCATGATTTAATTAATTACCTGAAGAAAGTGCACACTTCACTTCATTTTACCTAATCAACAATTTGCTTGCTCAAAAATTTCAAGGGTAATCGTTACTAACGTTAGACACATGCATGGAAGAGTGTAACAATGGAAGAAAATTTAAACACAGTCTGATATTGGAGTGCGTGTCGAAAATGAATGAGAAACAAAAAAAAAACTATGTTGTTCTCACAAGTAAAAACTATGTCAATCCTCATGGGTAAAAGGGTTTTGCATCATAGATTTAGGAAATATATTCATGCACAAATCATTTAATGATAAATGGATTCCACAATGATCGTGACGCATACAGTGCATGCAGGTTCCTTTTTTAAGATTCTGAAATTAACAATTATATAAATATCTAGTAATCATTATATTAATATTCACAAGACTTGAATTGAAAAAGAAAAAAAAACTTTATGATCTCAATCTTTTATCATTATACCTGCTAAATCAAGTTTTTATTTATATATATATTGACATACTTTTCGGTAGACCTTTTGTCACTTTTGAAAACGAAGCTGCTCCTCAACGTACATATATTAAAATTAAATTGGAAGAGAAGAAGTATAGAAAAGAAGGGAAAAAACTTGAAAACAAAAAAATAACCTTACATTAAAAAAAATTCTGGAAGGATTTCAATGAATTTGTTTCTAAGAAAATAAAAAGAACAAAATTAAAACAAAGACTGACTTGGATACTAATTGATTCGAAGTCAAGATCAATACTCAATACTTCTTGACTTGCGCCTAGGATAATATTTAAGACTTCTAAATTTTTATATAGCTTAATTTAATATTGAAATTTTATTTGGAACGGATTCTTATTTTATCATGTGTAGCTTTACTGTATATTTGATAATGTGATATAAAATATTTTTTCTCAAAAAAAAATAAATTTAATATCTTTTTAAACCAAAAACACTTACAAAATATTTTAAAAAATATGAAAATAAAATGCAATACAGACTCTTACTTAATTATGTGTAGCTTTATTGTATATTTAATAATAAATTTAATATTTTTTTAAACCAAAAATAATTAAAAAGTATTTAATATCACGCTCTCATCGGATCATGAATTTAGTATACCAACTAAATTTAAGTTTTTCCATCCCTTTTTTAAAATTATTTTTTTTAAGTCACCCTTTGATATTTTATTTATTTGTTATTTAGCTTATATATGTATATATATGGATTATGAGGCTTTCTTATTCTTATTTAGTTTTTTGTTATTAAATAATATCACTGAGATTTTTTTAAAAATATTTATAGAGTATTTTTTTGTTATATTGATAAGTATTTATTTTTTTATTAGTTATTATCATTATTTTTTAATTTTTTATTGTTACTGACTTTTTTAAAAATTATATTATTAAATTTACCAAATTTATTTAAACTATTTGAATCAATAACTTAAATTTCAAATTTTTTTTATTCTATTGAAAATAGTATTATTATCTGGGCATTATTTTATACTAAAAAAAAAATTAACCCCATACATAATCAGCATCAGCCCAAGTAGTATGAATACACAGCAATTGATATAAACACGATTTCATCTCATTGGCAACAAGTCGGAGGACGAGGTATAGAAAAAGTTGGATAAATTGCATGTTTTATATTCTGACAATTTTTAATATTTTCCCGTTATTTTGTTTTAAATTTATTAGGTTCCTTAATATAAAAATTCATTTAGTATAGTCTCTCCATTGTAATTCTATCAACTTTCCGTTAAATGTGAACGTGTGTCAAAAATATAAAAAATTTTGCTCAAATTTTATTTAAAAAGAAATGAAATTAAAAACAAATTGGAAAAATTATAATTAATATAAAAATTAAAAAAAATTTAGAGCATGATAAAATATTTAGATATTATAAAATTAAATGACCCGTCTAAGAGTTTGAATATTGATAAAAATATCTTGCACGTTTTAAAAAATATTTTTTTTATTTCCCATGTTTTCTTAATATTTTTAAAATCATCCTCTTAAATAAAGAGAAAAATTTTGAGTAAAAAAAAAAATTGTAGCTTATAAAGACGGTTTTTCATATACATTAATGGGTTATTTAATTTACCCTTAAAAGTTTTATACAAATTAACTATAGAAAGACTAGCAAATAAAAAAACTATTTTTTAAAAATAAATATTAGAAAAGAATAATAATGTTTTTACCATATTTATATAATAGAATGCTTAACTGTATTTCCTAATTCCTGTACTAATCAATCGAGGCTCAAGAAAACATAGTTAATGGTAGTTATTTGTTTAAGAAAATTTAGTGAAAAGTAACATTAAAAAAAATATTTTTTTTTCCAAAAATATGTGTAACATATATTTTCTTAATTTACCAAGATTGTATGGTGGAGTCCAATAATGAAAGTGAGACTAATTTTAGTATAATTCAAAATTATTTATTATTTCAAAAAATTATTGACTATTACTGTTAAATATTTGTTTTTTATATATGAAAAGCTTAGTTATTTTATATGAATTTATAAAAGCTTAGTTTTTAATTTTAAAAGTTTAGCATTCTTGAATTTTTAAATTATCATAAGGATACAAGATTAAATTATTTCATATCCAATTGTGTTACAAGAATATCTTAGATTTAATTTAATTATTGATGATTGAAATTATATATTATGTGTACATGTTTTTTTTGTTTTAAATTTATTGCTAGTTGCATGTCTGATTAATTTAAGTAGCAGAAGCCCGCATTTGATTATTTGTTACTTGAAAAGCTTAAGTCTTGATTAAATTAATTCTTTATAATTATTTAATTATTATGAATCAATTGCACTTATTTTGATCCCAATGTTGTTATTATATGTTTATGATTAATTAATGTATGGATACTAAGTTAACTAAAAAGTAAAGATATGTAGAAAAAACAGTTGTTTTTTATTGTTGATTTATTAATTATCACGAACTAGATTAGAAAACATAATTATATTTAATTATTGATGTTTAATTAAGAATCATCTGTAGGTTAAAAAAACTTTTAGAGAGAGAAGGCATGAAGAGAGATTAGTAAGGGAAATACGTTGCTTTATAAGTCTGCCATCCACTGTTGGATCCGTTTGGGTTCTCAGTATGTTGTGTGCCCAGTTATACTCTACAAATTGACCTTTCAGATTTTGCTAATTTGTTGCAATTTAAGATATCTCACCGCCATACTATTTCCAGAAAACTGAGTTCAGGAGAACTATAGCCTCTAGTTTGGTTCTCGTTTGTTCCCCTCGGATCGGTTTCAGATTTCTTAAGGGGGTTTGCCTAGGTGTCTTCTTCTTTTTTTTCCCTGAACGGTGGACATCAGATTTGAACAGCCCTAACAAATTATGTTCTCCTGGGACCACATTCTATCAGTTTTAGACATGATTACCAGTTACCTGGAAACCGATTGACTAGTTTAGCAAACCCAGAAATTAGTCAACTGGTTTACCATAGCTGCTGAAAAAGCCTCCAGCACCATTGCCACCACCATAGCTATCAGTAAGAGTGAAAAATATAACTTTATATAACTATATTATGATATTTTTTATATATATATATATATTTTATTTTCTAATTATCTAATCCTAATTGGAATAGATTTTAGATTTACATATCATAATATATATTATATTACATGTAATTTTTCATACACAAGTTCAGCATCTTGGTTCATTCGGGAATGCTCCTAGCACATCAAGTATTCTCTGGGCTTGGCTTTTTTTAGTGGCTTTCACCTTTAACAACACTGCTGCAAGGCATATAGTGTATACACTAATAGGTAAATCCACAGCCAAGAACAGAACAAGTAAAACAGTTCTATCAAATTTGAAATCTTTATCACAATGAACGATTCACTTATTTGATCTACCATGAAACCAGATCGAAAGGAAGAGAGTATTTCCTGTGAACCAGATCTTATGGAGAAGCACTAGATTCTCCATGCAGACACTCATATCAAGGGACATCCAGGTTTTGAAGGTGGAATAGGGTGCGATTGGGAAGGGTTTTTACCGGTTTGCCATGTCCCAGAAACAATACCTTGTGGACTTCAGTATAAAAATTCTCTGTCAGACTAGGTCTAAGCAAACAGCCCCCTAAAAATTATACAGACTAAAGCAATGGATACACTTAATATCAAAAAGGATAGTAACAGTCTCATGTTGAGATCCTAGAGCAAATCAGCAGGTTCAGATTACATCGAGGATAAAGAGAAAATTCCAAAATATTACAAGAAAATAAGCCATGCCATGCAGCTTGTTTAAAATTCCAAAATATTACAAAAAAATAAGCCAGGCCATGCAGCTTGTTTAGAATTCCAAAATATTACAAGAAAATAAGTGAGGTAATATATTATTTGAGTTTCAATCATGGTCAGCCTCAGAACACGTCCCATAAAATGATTTAGAACTATTGCATGTACATGGCTCAAAACTTGATATAAATGTTCAATCAATAGCAATGAAACTAATCCAAAGTCTTAATGCCTACGTGAATTAAGGGAAGCAACCAGAGGTCCAAATGTCTGGTCCACAGCTTTGTTCCAAGCAAGTTCGAACTCTGAACGAAATTGCTTTCCAAATATGGGCTCTCCCAACTGTCAGAAAATCAAAGTTAAGACTATTAGAAATTTATGAACACAAAGGTTTGACTTTTCAAAGGGAATACGTTTGAATTGAGCTTTTATGATCGCTAAAATGTTTAATGGTCAAAAGTTTCCATTATCATATGGGAAGGAAGACCACACCAGATATGAAAACACAGAAGTATCCATGGCAGGTTACAACATATGAAAGCACAGATCTCTTCTAGTAGATAAATTTTCAATCACAGTTCAGTGAAAAACTCTGTTAAGAGACAAGTGTGCCATATGACTAAAGACAGAGTCGAAGAAAACATCTTCAATCAATGGCATGGGTACAATTGTTGTCTATTGATGATGAAAGAGGTCTGTAAATCATTTTAAACACCAAATGTGACAGAAATACCAGACTCTAATGCCATTTGTGACCCCCAGAATCCTTGTATCTCACTTGACAAGGAGCTCAATCACATCAGCAAAACACCTCACACATCTAGATAATTATCTCCCTCAACATGTTGGTAAGAGCCAAAGATTTTCTTAAAAAATCATTACCGTTAGAAAAAACAAATTGGCAAAATACCACAGATTAAAAAGTCGAGGTTGGAAAAAGCATTGTCCAAAGGCGATGGGTGGCTCACTTGCCTTTGAATGTCATGAGCAGCCCACTGCAATCACTATTGATGACCTTTTTAGCGACGACGAATTCATTCGTCGACATTTTTCCATGGGTACCAAGGTGTCATCATCAAAGCTTTAATGCTTCATAACTCCATTCTTTCCATTTATTTTCTCTCACTTTGGAATTAATGTCAACCTATTTTAACCATTTCTTTTCCAAAAGCAACTATTTAAAATATTGTTATTCTCAACCGTGATATTTACCAAACTGTGTTATTTGCCAAAACTTTTCTATCTATATTATTTTGCCAATATTTTTTCCAAACTATGATAGAAAGAAAATTTACTCAGGGACAGGATGTCAACTTTTGACAAATTTAAGCTTGCAGATGGCGCTTTGGGTTCATATAGACAGCTCAGCCCTGAAATTGTCATGATGGTTCCAAGGAACACAATTACTAAAATCTAATTAAATTTCTTCCCACTTTTAGTTCACAGAAGGAGATGACAGAAAAATTGACATTTTTGGGCCATGGGAAAAAGCTTATTTCTCCATGAGCTAGTCTACTTAATATAAAGCAACGATGAGAAACGAGTGAAATGTTGAGTTTGTCATATGGGCAATAAATTTTAAAGAGACATCTGATTGGTTCCATGAGTTGATTGAACATCTCAAAAACCTGAGAAGCAACAAAAAATACTCCAGTAATGAGCAACCTTCCCTTCTAAACGAAACAAGCTGAAATTCCAATCAGGTTATATATAAAAGGTGCGATGATACACAAGATCTGTAGGTCTTAATAATTTCTGTTTATGCACTGAAATGCCTTCCTTGGCACAGCTCAATGCTGGGTTCTTAGTTAGTGTGTTTGAAGGTCCAAAATGCACAGTAGTAATTCTAAAGTATCAATAAGGACCATATTTCAATTCTAGCAACCAAAAGTCTCGTGCATCATAGAACTGAAATCCAGATTTTGATGACGATATGCATATAATAAAAATGCACTCGTAACAGATTATTATGTTATTTATGTAAGTATCAAACCCTCCGTAATCCAACTAATAAAATGAAAACAAACAAAGTCTCTTCTGGCATTAATATTACCAAACAACTTTGTGTTGCATCAGACAATTCTAGATGGTCTTATTGTCTGTGTAAACTACTAACCTATCTCTTGAAGAGAATGATTGGGGAGGACCAGATGTGGAAGTATTTCAGACACTTCAACAAGCCCATCTCATTAATAAATTTAACAGAAGAAATTGTATGTCCTAATCCAGATAACTCTCTCATTTTGCAACTCATTTAAAGACACACTGCCCCTCCCTCCCATGAATGGAAATAATAAGGAATTGGGTTATCCAATTTCTCAGAGATTGATTATTCACATAAACAAGATTATTGATAAAAATAAAATTCAAGCAAATGGCGAAAGAATCTACTAGGGTTTCCATTTTCAAGAAAATAATTTCTAAAACAACCTGGGATTGAGGATGTTCGGGTGAAATGGATTGGTAGATGCGCTTTCGTTGCTCATAAACAATGAAACCCGCAAACGCAGCTCCCAATGCGGCGCCCAGCAGACGCTCCTGCCAATCCCCAACAACAACAATATATTATTATATGAGCATAACAATTTGTTTATTTAGAAGAAAGAAAGAGTGGATGATTACTTGAGCTAGGATGCTGATCATGGCGATGCTGTATTGTAGTAATGATTTGTTAGATTTTGATTTTGCAGAAAGAAAGAATGGGTTGTCTGCCCTGTTCTGCTTGTTCGGGTCGACAAAAACACAACACAGAAGCTGCACCCCCTATCCCATTGACTTGTACACTATGGGCCTTGTTTTGCTTTGAATACTTGGTCCAGCCTCCTTCCCACAACTATGGAAATAATGTTTCCCTTCTTTTCTTTCTTTTTTCCTTTTTTCCCCTCCTCTTTTATCTTACTTGAAGATAGATGAATATCGTGTAATTAAGATTTTGTTTGTTTTTTATTTTAAAAATATCTTTATTTTATTTTTTTACTTTATATAAAAAAAATTTATTTTAAAATATTTTAAAAAACAATTATTATCACGGGTTTTAAATCTACTTCACCCTACAAGTTATATAACAAAATTTAGAATGTAAAAACAAAATATTCAGGTTACATAATTCTTTTAATAATGTCATTAAATTTAGTCTAGTGTCACAAGTTTCAAATAAAATTTTGTAAAAGTTACTACAATGTGAACTAATTAATTTGACATATTCAAAAATAACTAAATAATTAGTAAAAACTTGATTTGGCTTTAAAAAAAAATTAAGATGATATTTCTTTTTTAAAATATAATATTGAGTCGGCAACTTGTTGGATTGACATGAGTTTCAAAACTTAATTCTCCAAACCTGCAACCTAATTCTTGGACTCTATTAGATTTAATAACTTTATTTTTTAAAATTATTTTTTATTTAATTATGTGATAGAAAAAATAAATATTCACAAAATCAAGCACTGGCTCAACATCAAAAAATTTATTAGAAACTATGATAACCTCATTGAAAGAAAAATAAAATAATTATAAAGTTTAATTCTCAATCAACACAAGTTAACTTACCAAACTCATGGTCTAGATTATGGAATTAAAAGGGTTTAATAACTCTGTTTTTTTGAAATATTTTTTTATTTAATTATATAATAATAAAAATAGACGCTTATAAAATTAAACATCAATCAAATATTGGAATGTTTTTTTAAGACCATAATAAATAAATAAATTATGAAGCCCAATTAAAAATTAACCAAGTGTTAAAGAAATAAATTGAAACAAAAATTTAAAAATTGAACAGAGGAAAAATAAAAGACTAGGCCCTAGGTGCCTAGGCTATTTATATTTTAAAGGTTGGATGACCTATTGTCCACTTTTTATTTAAAAAAATAAATAAAAAAAGATGCATAATTTCTGTAACAAATGATTCGTTGTTTATTACCTAAAATCTACCCATGACAATAATAGCTAGAATGTTGAAGGAATTCATGGGGTTTTTTTTCTTCTAATAATCTATTTTTCAACTCATTTTCGGCCATGTTTGTTTCTCGGAAAATAATTTCCGGAAAACCACTTTTCAAACTTTCCTGTGTTTATTTGTCATTAGGAAAGTTGGTCAACAGAAAACATTTTTCGGTCAACAAAAAACACTTTCCAGTCAACAAAAAACACTTTCCGGTCAACGAAAAATACTTTCTGGTCAACGAAAATATTTTTTAGTCAAAAAAATTGACTTGGTTTTCAAGAAAGTGTTTTTTTTTTAGCTGTGTTTGTTTTCCGGAAAGTGGTTTCCGGGAAAACATTTTCCAAACTTTCTTATGTTTGTTTTTCAAAAAGTGATTTCTGGGAAGTCACTTTCCAAACTTTCTTGTGTTTGTTTGTTGTTAGAAAAGTTGGTAAACGAAAAACACTTTCCAGTCAAAGGAAAATTTGACTTGATTTTCAGGAAAATGTTTTCCTGAAAAATTTGGGAGGAAAACACTTTTCGGAAGTTGTAAAAATTTAAAAATATCATTATTTGCTGATTATATCAAATTTGATCCTCAAACTTTTGATTGCTATATATATTTTGTTTTGAATATTTATTTTTCAATTTCATTTTTCATTTTCCATAATACTACCAAACATTGGAAAATACTTTACTTTTCAGGAATTCATTTTCTCCGGAATTCACTTTCTAAAAGGAAACAACTTTCCTGCAAACAACTTCCCTGGCTCCGTTTGTTTGCAGGAAAGTTGTTCCTTTTGGAAAGTGAATTCCGAGAGATATGGTATAGAGCGATGATTCCAACTTTACAGGTCAAAGGTTTCATTCTCATCCATGGAGAACTCCTTCCTTTTCTTTATATAAAACTAGATATGAGTTGTTGGCGGACTTAACGAGTCCGAATCCCTAGTATGGACACAAGAATAGTCTTGATTCGGCGTTAACATAGCCAAAAAATGGTGGAATTGCTACGCGCAGCTATGGATATTGTGATAATTTAATTTTAGATCTTTAAAAAGTTCTTTTATATTTTACATTTTTTTATTTAAAAAACATTATAAATTGCAAATCCAAAACTAATTTTGCAACACAAATAAATTAGTTTTTGAATTGCAACAAGTCAAAATACTAAAAATATAATTAAATTATAATATTATTAACTAGATAAGTCGAAGAATGATTTAACGAAAGTAAAATTAAATTTGAAAATCAATTTAACAAAATTTAAAAGAATTAATTAACTTCAAGGGATCATAGGTCAATCAGGCTAGTCAATCAGGTTTTGTTAAATTTTTATTTATCTTAATTTTTAATTTTATCCGGATAAGTTCAACCATCAAATTAGTTAGATCTCAAGTTAATCTACCAAACCGGTCCTAATTAAAGATTCATGGGTGTGACCATAGGGAGTTCTAGAATTTAAAGGGATATTGATGGGATGTTGTCTTGGTAATTAGAGAAGAGGCTTTCATTAAAAAAAAGATGGATGTTGGTAGGAACCTGCACGCAAAGAAAATGACATTGCAATGTCGACTTGTTGTAATTCAAAATGGGATCTTCAATCTTTTTGGCTTATGGTGGACCTAAGAAGAGTTTCTAGTAGATGAATGATGGGTCAAGGTAAATGAAAAAGAATAATGATAAATATTGAAGAATTTAATGAATAACATTATTAAATAGGCTAAGGAAATGAAGGGCTGTAGCCAAGCGGGTAAATAGAATAACTTGAAGCGATCGATAATGGCAACGTAAACTCTCTTTCTCGTATAATAGATATAACTAGTTTATTAGCTATCACTACGCTGGGGTTTCAAACAAAAAAATTTAAAGTGCAAAAAAATAATGTACAAGTATTTGTAAAGTGTCTTCTTGACAAAGAAATAGATTTTAATCATGAATTGAAATATATTTTTATCTAATATTAACTTGCGAATCCGTAGGGGTAACCTTAAAAATAATAAATTCAAAAATCAATAAAAATATAATTTAATTAAAAAAATTTAGTGAATTAAAATTAACCAAGCAAACTTGCAACATAAGTCATGTACATCATTATATTAAATGGATATTATATTTTAAAAATTATTTTTTATTTAATTATATAACAATAAAGTATATAATTTTTTTTATAAAATATTTTTTTAAAGTAAAAAAACCGTGATAAGCACATGACATCGAGATAATAAAAGTAGATCATTGATAACAAATGATGAAATTGCATTATTTTAGTTTTGAGTTAAATAAAAAAATAAATTATTGATAACAAATAATAAAATTATTTAAAAAAAAAATAAGGGGTAGAAAAGTACTAAACAAAAAACAAGAAAAAAAAAATAATAATTTACCTATTGTGATTAACAGGTAAATCTATAACTTAACTCATGGACTTAATTAAGTTCAATGATTTTTTGATCATTTATTTTTACTCAAACATAAAATAATAAAAAATAAAAACTAAAAGGAGCTTAGATGCATAGGCCACTGGCCTATCATAGCTGGAAATTAAATAAAAATAATCTAAATAAAAATAATCCAAGTGTGTAGGCTTTTCGGCCTAGCCTGCATAGACAGGCTTATCTTTACTTTTTGTAATTTTTTAAAAAGGCAAATATTAAAAAAAAATATAATAGACAATGCACTGTTTGCTTTCTACAGAATCCAACGACTAGATGTTGCTAGAAAAACATGGTCTTGATTTTTTTGACTAAAAATATATTTTAAACTTATTTTTAATCTAAAAAACCTAGAATCCACCTTAAAAATACTTTGATAAACTTATCAATGGCTTCAAAAAATCAAAATCAACCCGAATATAAAAATGTCCCTGCGATTAGATCTGCCTCCTCAGACAAGTAAAAGGAAAAAAACATCTAAATAAAACTACTCTCATGAAATGGAACCCATTGTCATTGATTTGAACCTATTTTACCTGCTATTTTTACTATGGTCTCATGACTTTTAATCCAACCTTTTTTTAAAAAAAAAATATATAATTATATATTGATTTGGACTCAAAATATCTCAATTATATAAAAAAATAATAATTAAGAACTAAACTAAAATTCTTTTAAAAAAGCACGACATGTGAGGGAATAAATAATGAAAAATGCTACGGTGGTTTCTAGATATGGCTTAGTTTCTTTTAAGAAGTGTAATCGAATTCTGGCATTAGGGGAGAGTAAAAAAAACTGAAAAACCAATTAAACCAAGATAATTAAAAAAATCGAATCATGAAAAAAATCTATTAGAAAAATTAAAAAACAATTTATTTAGTTCGGTTTTGGTTTTAAAATGCTGAAACTGAATAAACCAAGCCGTCGCTGCCCTACTCCATCTTGTTCATCTCTCTATCAGAATCTAGGAAAACCTTCTTCGGATCTTAGCCAGCTAGCCCCCCCCCACACCCCGCTCTCCACATATGCATAGGCGCACACACCTACTCGAAAAACCTTGCAGACTCCTTCTCGACTATTTTTTTCTTTATCAAACTCGAATACACTAACTTTTTGACTCAAATGAGCCATGACTCACTTGTAGGGAGCCTTTTCAATTGCTATTGAAGCTTTAATGGGAAAGAAGACAAGCTTGTAACCCCAACAAGTTGATGAAGCTAGTTACTATTAAATGGAATACTCCAAGCACAACAAAGAAGAGATGTTGTGGCAGCAAAAAAAAAAGGCAGTCCTCTACGTGCAAAAGCTTATGCCATGGTTGATGTGTTAAGGAACTTAATTTATGGCATTGTATCTGCTTTTCATGATAAGATGCTCATGAGCACCAAAGCAGGTCTTTTTGAAAAGGATTGTGTTACTAAAAGCAAACCTTTTTTTTTTGAAAACTATGAGCTACTTATATAGAAATTACATCATTTCTTAAATTTCTAAGCTAGCGAATCGAATTGAAAAAGTTTGGAAAGGAAAAAACTGAACCGAATTGAAAGTGGAAGATTCAAACCGATTTTCATTTTTGATTCGATTTAAAAACTTGAAAACAAATAATTTTAATTTAATTATTTATTTTGATTCAAAACCTGATTGAACAAAAAATACTCAGCTCCACCTAACACCTTAGCTCCACCTTACACCATGTTAGAGTCTTTTGCTTTTAAACAACTAATTCTTAGCTTAAATGTTTTTTCAATTGTCACTCTTACTTTCAACAAATAGATAAGTTCAATCATTGTCTTAACTCACCTCTAAATTATTTGTCCAGATGGATTCTTTTTAACATAAAATAAAATAACTCACATTTAGAAAGAAAAAAATGATGAGTAATGACAAAATAAATTATCTGTCCTTAAACAAGTTCAGATTTAGATATAAACTACTTACACTTGGAAACAAGAAAGGAAAATGATCCGAACATTCATGATTAAAAAAAAAAAAAGGAGTGAAGTTGTCTTATCTAAAATTGACATTTTGCATTGTTCTGTTTATTGAAACTTGAAAATGTGGTTGTTGTTATTTTTTAAAATAGTTTTAATTTAGAAATATATTAAAATAATATTTTTTTTTTATTTTTAAAAATTATTTTTGAAATTAATATTTCAAAATAATTTAAAAATATCAAAAATATTAATTTGAAGTAAAAAATAAAAAAAAATATTTTTTTTTTAAAATATTTTTAAAATACAAAAATAAATAAGTTACAATTCCTTTGGCAATTATTTAATGGACCGGTGACCAAAAACAAAGAGGATGGTCCTTCGCGTGTTTAATGAGAAGTAACTCGTACTTGTGCCGCTTTGGAATATACATGACCAGTAGAGAATGCCTGAAAGACTTTGTATGTTATGCTGTAATTGTTATTTTTTAAGTTGTTTTTTATTTAAAATATATTAAAATAATATTTTTTATTTTTTAAATTAATATATTAAAATAATATTAAAATATTAATTTAAAATAAAAATTCAAAAATAGTTTTAAAACATAAAAAGAAACAGAACCAAAACCAATAAAAAAAAATTTACAAAACAAGAGTGCAAAGGAAAAAAAAAAACAAAACAGAACATCAACAACAACGACCAATCTAACTCAATACACTACCCTTTCAAGTTTCAAGCTTATTGAAACTGTAGCGTGTAGTTGTAGGGGGGTAATCTTTTACTCTATGGAGGAAACTCATAAGCAACGATTAGGAGAAATTTATTTATTTATTTTAAAAAATAGTAAGAAACTTGTAAAAACAATCATGGAGAACTTCTAAAATGTGTTTACAAAGATAGTACAAAAATGAAAAATTAGCTTTTCAATTTTATTAAATGAAAAGATATTCTGTTTAAATAAAAAGTTTTAATTTTAATTTTTCTAATTTTTAATTTTTGAAAAAGATTGAAACTGAAATATTATTAGAAATAGATTATAAGATTCAGTGCAGTCGGGACATGCTTTAAAAAAACAGAAAATTGACAAAGGAAACATCCTATTTTTGTCTCCAACAGCCTAAAACATCACTTTCAGCTCCTTCAGTCTCTCTCTCTTTCTCTCTATCTGGTGTTTTTTTTTATATTTAATGCGGTAAATATTAGTATTATTAATCTTCACCAAATCAGTGTTTCAAACCCCAAATCCCATCTTCTTCGACCCGAAATTAGGGTTTTGTATTAAAAAATTCCTTAGTGATGCTGTGTTCGATAGTGAGAAATAAACACAAGTTTTGTCTGTGTTTTTATTGTTAATTATTTTATTGGAGAAAATGTCAACTTTGTTGAGTGTAATCAAAATCAGGAGGATGTTTGGTTGGTTATTGAATAATGTTAGTATAAGCTATCTTTTGGTATCCTTTGGAAGAATACCAAATCTGATCTGAAATTTATTTCCAGCTTCTCAATTCTTATCTTACAGGTTCTGAAACTTGTTTTTTCTGATGAGAATCAAAGTTTCGTAAGAGCTATTCCTTTGCTAGAGCAATGGATTGTTGTAGCTGTTTTGGTTTCCTCAGGAAGCCCAAGCAAAGACCCATGCCCATTTCTAGCGGCGGGAGGAGTTATAATCACAACAATATCAATAATCTCTCCCAGGAACTTTTGTTAAATGGTGAAATTGATGATAATGATGATGGGGAGGATGATGCTTCTTTTAATGGTGATATTACTGGCACTAGTTATTGTGATAATGCTGAGGTGCCCAATGGTGCCAAGCGCTCTGAAGAGATTTTAAGACTTAGGGAGCTGAATGGATTGGTTTGCAGGCAATATCCTGTCAAGGAAACCCATCTACTTGTTCCCTCTGAGGTAATCATATTTCATTTGAATTTGCTTTTTATTTATTTTGCACCAATTCCCTCTTTTTCCCCACCTTGCTTAATGTGGAATTGCTTATAATCTTGTGACTGTGCATGCATGTGTAGCTTGTAGGTGTTATTACCGCGCATATGACTTGCATTTCCAAGACACGGTTCTTGCTTCATTGCTTCCTTAAAATGCTTTTCAGGATGAAAATGGTAATAAGATGGTCAATGAATATGTTCGCGAGTATAAGATTGGTGCTGGTAGCTATGGTAAAGTGGTAAGCATAATGTGGGGAGGCATTCTTTTTTCCCAAATTGGTTTAGAAAGTAGTTTGTTAGCTTTTTAACCTTGTTTTTGCAACAGGTTTTGTATCGAAGCAGTATAGATGGAAAGCATTATGCAATTAAGGTAGTGTTTTTGTTTGAATCTGAACCTGTTTTTTATGGTGGATAAAGTAGTAACAACTATTTATAAAAGCAGTAGTCATGTCTTTTCTTTTGTTAAATTTTGAAAAATTAGTGGTTTTTTTTTTTTGTTAAATTGCGGAAAATTTTCTTTTCTTTTCTTTATTTATTTTTAAGTAAGAAGGTGAGCTTAACTCTCGGTTAATGATGGTTACCAATGACTTTGAGAGAGGGGGGAGAGAGGGAGAGAGATACAGCAGGTCAGGTCTTTTCTAATGAAATTTGGATAAGTTTGTGTTTTTTATTGTTAAATTGTGGAAAATTTTCCTTTCTATTCTTTTGAAGTACGAAAGTGAGCTTAGCTCTGAGTTAATGATGGTATGCAACACCTCTTATTTCTCATGGATATATGTATTTTTTCTGCTAATTGCAGGCCTTTCATAAGTCTCATTTGTTGAAGCTGCGGGTTGCTCCTTCAGAGACTGCAATGTCTGATGTACTTCGTGAGGTATTTTCTTACTCGGTTTGTGGTCTCTGGTGTTATTAGAATTTGCATTACCAAAATATCAACCTTTGGGGAAAACGCTTTGGCTTTATCCTAACAAAATTATAGGTTAGGGAGGGAGGGTTGCATCACCTTACTTACCAGACTCATGATAGTATTTACAAAGGTGGTTATTGTAATTTGCACAATAGGTTCCATAAGGCTCTTTATTCTGCATGTAGTCATGTGTTAAAACATATGAAGACCCCCTGAACTATCAACTATTTGGATCGGCACTCATTATTTTTTTTATTTGATTTTAATACCTGAACCATGAGTTGTTTATATTGGGACCCCTCTGTAAGGTTCCGACCACCATTAGCAGCTAGACCACTACCAAATGAAAGGTTTGTTTATTGTGTACATTCTACCAATCTTAAACCCAATTTTCATCGGATTTGAATTTTTTTATACTTGATGTTGCATCACCTTACTTACCAGGTTCATGTTAGTATTTAAAATGGTGTGGTTATTGTAATCTGCACAGTAGGTTGCATAAGGCTCTTTATTTTGCTTGTAATCATGGGCTAAAAACATATAAAGACCCCAGAACTATTGACTGTTTGATTTGGAACTCATAATTTTTTTTTCTTTGATTTTAATACCTGAACCATGAGGTGTTTGGATAGGGGCCTCTTTTTTAGGTTCCAATCACCATTGGCAGCAAGACCACTACCAAATAAAAAAGTTTGGTTTATCAAGTACATTACCAATCTTAAACCTAATTTTCATTGGATTTGAATGTTTTTGATACTTAGGAATTTCTGATAAAAAATTTAAAACTCAAATTCTTGACTTTGATTGGAGTTTAGAAATGGTTTTTGATATTTAAATATTGTTTGTGAGGTTGAAAGGATTATTCGTGTGATTTTTTCGAATGATTTGGTGGTCAAAACAGTGGAGATTCGGTGTTAAACGGTGACAAAGGGAGTCCTAATCCAAACACATTACAGCATGTATTAAAACCAAATTAATAGATATACATATGTCAAACAAAATGGTCAATGATTTAGCCTGTAGTCATGATTGAATCTCGAAGGTTGCAACATGTTTAATTATTACTACTTGATAGTTGACACTCTTAAAGGATGCCTAGCAAAGATATGTAATAAGGAAAAATAATTAACTAATGGAGACTTCAATGGTCATGTGTGAATCATTAACAATGGCATGGAGTGTGCCCAATAGATTCAAGAATGTGAATGATGAAGGCCATGCTATTTTAGAGTTTGTTTTGGCTTATGATGCAGGGATAACATATTTATCTTCTCTTCAATCAACCCAACCCTGTTATATATATTCTTGGCAAACACTTGCTTTACAAAGAGGGAACTTCAATTGGTTGCCTATTCTAACAACCCTTTTTCAAACATGTTTAAAAGCATGGAATTTAATTGGATCGAATTCGATGCAACAAATTATTTTGTTTTGAGCCTCAAAAAGTATTAATTTGAAATCCATACTTTAAGTAATCATCGAACTTTACTCTAAGGTGTGAATGGTTGGAAGTTATTTTAACTGAAGTTATGGACGATTTGGTGGATCTATGCTTTTTCTCATGATATTTTGATAAAAGGTGGGCTATTTGGAAATTCTACTAGATCCCACATAATCAATTCAACTTGTTCTCTCTTCAGAATCTATTCCATGCATAAATGCAATTGATCTAGTTTGTGTCCAAAGAAGCTGCAACCAAGAGACCTTTTTTTCAATTGCATGTACAATTGCTTGTACATTTTGCAATCAGTGTAAGGTTATCCTATGGGAGGGCGCTCCTCGCACAATATAGATTAGTAGTTGTGGATGTGTGTTGTTGTAAACAATGACATGGATAAGAAAGAGTCTATGAGTTACACCTAGAGAATAGAAAAACCTAAGCTTCACATTTAAGGTTTTGTAGGAGTCACATCTAAGGGGAGATTGAGTCACAAAATCAAAACCAGACTGCTGTAATTTAATTCATCGACTGTCATTAGAATACATAATCCTTATATAGACATGCTAGTACTCCTAGTCTAACAAGGACTTATTTCCTAAGTAAGAAATCTATTTAGAATAGAAAAGGCCCAATAAAGCTAATTACTTTGATAGAATGCTAAATATATAACATAAAACCTAGACCTAGACAATTTTTCCAGAATTTCTGGAAATTACAAAACTACCTTGTCAACAAAAAACACATTAACTTCTCTTTGTTGTCTGCATCAAAATGAGTACATCCATGAGAAGTTGGAGGTGGTACCTGATTGAGGATAGTTATTTGACATGGTTTGTCTACTCCAATGTTGACCTATGATGCCCTAGTGAGGAAGAGCAATCAAATTGAACTATTGAGAAAGGCGAGGGTGGTGGACAAAAGAGGTTGAAGTGATGAGAAATGATCCACCATCACAACAGCTTACAAAAAGCTAACAGTACTAGATGTAGCCATTTGATTTAACATTCCATTTTTATTTTTCTAATAGCCTAGTGCTTATCATATTTTTAGGACACCAGGAATGAAGAATCCTAGTATTAGCCATTGACAGTGCAGTATTGGCAAGACAGTTAGCAGAAGAAGAATTGCAGCATGTGCATATAATAAATCCACATGATTGAATGTTAGTTGGAGTTGGTTAGTGACAGCTATCAAGTTATTTAATCTGTTAGTCCGTTTGTACTGTGAAAGCTTAGAGGGGGAGTAATGATTGAATTGCCATTTCTGTAATTGCAGAAGTATTTCTCTCTTTACCTCCTATTCTTTTTATCTTCTCGAACCCCATTCTTGTACTTGTTAAGGAAGATCCTTAACACATATCTGGTTGTTCCTTTGCACGTCTATGCTATTAATTGATCTGCTTAGCTATTTGACATGAAGCACTGTCGAATGAAGTAAAATAAATTATTTCCTTTTTCCTTGCAGGTTCTAATCATGAAAATGGTTGACCATCCTAACATTGTCAATCTCATCGAGGTGATTGATGACCCAACTACAGACCACTTCTACATGGGTATTACATAACTACATTCTTTTTTGTTAACGTTTCCATTTGATTATGCTCGTTATCAGTGTGCTCAATTTCACAATCTTGATTTTGTGTTAAATAAATGTTTATGAAGAAGTAGGATGATATCTTTTTAATTGACTGGAAATGTCTTTTCTTTTCTCAGTTCTGGAATATGTGGATGGAAAACGAGTGTGGGATGGATCTGGTCCTCCTGGTGGAATTGGAGAAGATACTGCTAGAAAGTACCTGAGGGATGTTGTATCTGGGCTTATGTATCTTCATGCCCATGTATGAACTTGATAGCTCACTTTTTTTGGATATTTTTATCAGTATAGGTTTAACTGATTATTCACTGGTCTACTTTATTTTGTGGGTGCATGACTATTAGAATCATTTTTTGTGTTTTGCTCTTCCACTTTTCAGTGTTTCTTATCAAGTAGTTCATTACCAAACGGGCTAGCTTGTGTTCAGACATGTGTGATTTTTCATGTAGCACTATTTAGAATAAAAGCAATTGACATAGAAAAATTGAAAATAATGGTTTAAAGCTCACTGGTATCTCTGTAACTCCCTCTCCCTACTTGTTTGAAGGCTAGAAAGACAGTATGGTTGCTAGTACTACAAGCTTGACGTCATTTAAAGATCTGGTCTCTAAAATTGTTTGTCAATGTCCTACTCATCAAAAAAAGAAAAAGAAAAACAATGTACTGCTAGTCTTGGTGATTATGCAGAATTGTTGCATTCGTATTTGATAGTTGATCTAAGTCTAGATTGTTTCAAATATTTTTTTTGAAACTTCAAACTGCTTCTTGTTAGCTTATCTGTATCCGTAATCTGACTTGCTCACTACTAATAGTTTGAAGATAGTGACTTCAATAAGTAATTTTAGCCAAGACCAACCTTTGAACGATTGTCTTGTTTGTTCCTGTTATATTAATAACACGCTATTTGGGTTCTAGATCTAGTCTTGATCTCCTTTTGATTTGAGCATTCACAGTTAACTGTTTTCATTTCACTGGAACTCTGATGTAATTAAATAGCAACTTTCTTCAGAAAAAAAAAATTGACTGGAAAGTGAGAGGAGAGTCCATGCAGACATTTCCAATGTTTTACTCTTGAACTTGGTTATATGAATGAGTATTTATGGAAGCTATGTGAATTAGCTTAGAAGTTTCTTTGTTTTCTATCAAGATGTTTTGTGGAAGCTGTGTTTGCATTTCCTTTCCGTAGACAAATATCTCTCCCATGGACAGATATGGATTGCTGCATATAATGAACTGTTCTTGTCTTTTCTTCTAAAAAACAGAATATAGTGCATGGAGATATTAAACCTGATAATCTGTTGGTTACTCACTCTGGTACAGTGAAGATAGGAGATTTCAGCATCAGTCAGGTAGTTGAGGTAATGAAATTGCTTCATGGCAGGTTTAGTTCCAGTTAGTTACTTTCATGGAAGAAGAGCTGGTGACAAAATTCTAAGATTTTAAAGTTCAATGTAAAAAGTTCTCTTTTAATGTTATTGTTGTTAATTTTATTTGTTATCTGCTGTGGAGATTATGTTTTTGGGAAACTGAAAAATATATGGAAAATGACACTGACTCACGGGAAAAACATATTCATACACCATTGTAAAAGTACATTTTGGTCCCAAAAGTCTAAGCATATGCAAGAAAGTTCTAAAGTAGTTTAAAATTTAAAATTTCTTTTTTATTATCTTTTGTCCTTTCAGTCTTTCAAGAATGTTGCAAGTCTTAATTATAGCTAGGTCTTTTAATTTTAGGAATGACAATGTATTGGTCCTAAGTGTATTTTTTTTAGTTATAGAGTGAAAATAATTAACCCAAAAATTAAATAAAATATCAACAAATAAGTTACCCAAAAACTACAAGTTCAAGTACTTTTCTGACATAGCAGATGTAAGGTACCTAATGGATCATCAAATCACCATTCTCATTTAATATTTAATATTGTGCAAGCATAATATATCAAAGTACTGAAACATTAGGACTAAATTGGGCTAGAATTAAATGAATATATTGTAAATTTATTAGGGCACTTTTTGAAAAAAAAAATAATTTAGACTATTTTGTATATGTGAAATATTTTGGGAATACATTTTATTGTTTAATTTATTTTCAGGATTGTTTCATATTTGTTAACAGTTTATTTGTGTAAATTATTAGTTTGAGGACTGTTTTGTAATCGGTATTGTAGATTAGAACTAATTTGCAATTGTCAAATAAAAACAAGATAGATGAAAAGGTGGAAATCTGACAGTTCACATTCATTGTATTATGAGTGTGACCATCATGTCAAATCACGTTCCAAAATATGTAAAGGAAAGATTTAAAATAGTTGGCCTTAATGAATGTTTTAAATATCATTTCTATCCTGAACTGTCAGATGTCTGTGCTCGCATTTGCTTGTTTTAATCCCCCTTTCCTCTTCTTGCTTGCTGGGGCACTTTCTGAAGTTCAACTTGTGAAGATGTTGATTAGCTTTTCAGCTGCTTTGTATATCCTAAGATCCTTATGGTGCTTTACTAAAATCACATGAGTTTTTATTTGTATCTAAAGTAGAAAGTAGTTAAATTTATAACTTACAGGGATCTTTTAACATTTAACCTTTAATAGCTACTGTCTTGCGAATTAGATTACATGCATCACTACTATTAGACCACAGGACTCATCTGGAGACCAATTTCATGCTCTCGTTATAGGAATTAGCACGCATCAAGCACAGAGATATGTATTTGGAGTTTTTAATCTTGGATGTTTGAGTTTGGAAGTTGTGCTGCAAGTTGTGTTCCAGCTGGCTTGATCATTGGATTGCTGTATTATGGAGCTGCAGTTTTTCCTACATATGAGCTGATTCTGATTAGCTCATTTGTTGACTTTGGCTCTACACAAGTAGTTTTGGTCATGCAGAAAGAATGAGTACTATCTGGTTTGTGCATATATTCTGGTCCAGCACCTTATTATAGCAAAATTTTTGCTTGCTCTATGCAGACGAGAAATACATATTTTGATATCACAACATTTTCCAGTCTTTTTCTCCATATTGGAAGCTTTTTGGTTCTTACAAGTTTCTGATATGGTTCCCCAGGATGATAATGATGAGCTTCGCAGATCTCCTGGGACTCCTGTTTTCACTGCACCAGAGTGCTGTGTGTGTAGGTGTTTTTATGAGCTGAGAAATCTGTAATGCTTAAGCTAATAGGACATGGGATCTGCTTAAAATCATGCCTGGATTTGACTTCTGACACAACAGGTCTAACCTACCATGGCAAAGCTGCGGACACATGGGCAGTGGGAGTAACTTTGTACTGTATGATACTTGGGCAATACCCATTTCTTGGAGAAACGCTTCACGATACATATGACAAGGCAAGCAAATGAACTTAAATTTCCCTTTTATGCGAGTTTTCTTATTTAAGCCTCTGCTTTTTAAATTTCTAAACAAGTGTTTTCCTCTTTCCCAGATTGTCAACAACCCCTTGGTGCTCCCTGATGAATTGAACGCACAGCTGAAGGACTTACTTGAGGGACTTCTTTGCAAAGGTATGTAAAATCTACTTGTTGTCAGCATTGGCTGTAGACTTTGCAAGATCCTCTACTGGACAAGCATGTTTCCTTTTATTTGTATCCCTCATATGTCCTGTTTTGACTTGAAAATTGTGTTATTAAGACCCAGCTCGGAGGATTACCCTCGCTGCTGTCACAAATCATACCTGGGTTATTGGGGATGAAGGACCAATTCCTCAGTATTTGTGTTGGTGCAAGCATAGTAGCATGCAGAGGGAAGGGAACCGTCTGATGGGAGCAACGACAGCACACGCATAAACCTTACTGAATGAAATGGTAGTGATTTCGATGCTAACATGACTCTTACTGACAAAATTGTTTAATGTATAGTAGAAACTCCAGTTTCTCCTTTCCTTTTGGTTTATCTTTTTCAACTCTCTGTATGGGATAAAGGATGTGAGCAGGTGGTTGGGCTCTTGAAGTAAATAAAAAAGAAAAAGAGTATGGGTGGGACAAACTGTCAGAATTTAATCTCTCCATCTTGAAATAAATAAATAAATTTGTTTATACATAGTAATGTGTTGTTAGGTATAATGGATGATTATTGATATTTAAAAATAAATATAATTGTGTTTTTATAATTGAATAATTATAATATTAAATAGGACCTGCTTGCCTTGTTTTTTCTTTATTTATTTTTTTCATCTAATTTCTCTTTAATGTAATTTGAGGTTTCTTATATAATTATATAAATATTATGTAATTTTTAAATTTAGAAATTTAGATAGAAAAATCTATTTTGTAATCCAAGACAAAGAAAGAACGATAAAAAAACTATAATCATAGTGCTTGCAAAATACTTATAAAAATTTGTTTCAACTATTTAGGTTTTGACAAACTAATTTCCTTTAATAACTTAAGAAAGTTAATTTTGATATGTTATAATAGTACTTGCAAAATACTTATAAAAATTTGTTTCAACTATTTAGGTTTTGACAAACTAATTTCCTTTAATAACTTAAGAAAGTTAATTTTGATATGTTATAATCATCTAATTAGAATAACATGTTAAAAAAACATGTTTATATATAATTGTTATATATGATATATCATTAATGTCATGAAATGAGATTTAATTAAAATAATAAATTTCTGATTAATATAGTGAATACATGTTGAGAATATGATTTGTTGCTTGATTTTGTTGAGTTATTTAAAGTTAACGTTAATCAAATATATTTAATGTTATAAAATTAGATCATATTTAATTAATTTATATGATTCAAATAAGTTATCATGATCATATAAGATTAAAGATAGTAATGAAACATATATGATATTTTTAAATAAAGAATTGTTACCTAACTCATGTACGAGTCACATAAAAATATGATTAATAAGTTATGTTATCTATTTAATTTAATTTATTTTGATTTATTGAGTTACTTGAGGTCATATAATTAAATGGGATCCTAACTCATTATGAATTAATAGTGAGGATTATTAATTTGCAAGAATATAATTGGTGATCAAATTATAATTAAAGATTTTATCTAAATTTGATTATAAATATTTATGAATGAAACTAACACTTGCTATCTTTATAAAAATATGTTGATAGATTACCATGAGTAAAAATAAATATATCTTTTATTAGCATACTCGATGCTAATAAATTAAGTAAACCAGACTTCTTAGACTAGTATTAAAATATAAGAATTGTTCTTAAACAAGAAATAAGATTATATGTTCTTGAAAATTCAATTTCTTTTATCCTCAATCAGAACACTGATAATAAAGTTCAGACTAATTATTAATGTTTTATTGATGATGATGATCATGCTACATGTATGATGTTAGTCATTATATCACTTCAACTTTAAACACAACATGGAAAAATGAATGCTCATATAATAATTATACATCTAAAGAGTTGTTTGATGAAACTAGTAGGACTAGAAAGTATGAGAACTCTAAAGAATTTTTAAGATCTAAATTGATAGAGGGTTCCTCGATGAACACTTATGTGTTAAGAAGATTGACTATTTTAAGAAATTGAGTTAATTAAGCTTTATCATAAATCATGAGTTAAGTGTTGAATCCGTCTTACAATTCAAACGTAAAAGCTTACAGTGGGCATCAAGAACGAAAAGGAGACTTGTCATTATTGTGGAAAGGAAAGCCACCATATGATAAACTACAAAGATTATCTTGCAATCATGAAGGCTGAGCAACTTATTGAAGCTTCTACTTCAAACATGCTTAATTTACTAAATAAAATAAGAATAGACCTATATGTAAGTAATAAAGTAATTGTTGTTACATTAACTTTGTCAAGTGGATTGATACTAGAACCTGATAATTGTTATTTTATTCTAGCACTTTCAAGAAATATTATATCCATGTTTGAATTGATTTATATTTATTATTAAAAGTAAATGTTGTTTCTTCTATAATAATGATATTTATTATGGATATGATATTTACATAAATGATTTGTATATGCCTTATCTCGAGATGCCCAAGTTCAATAAAAATAGCAAGAATAACAGATCAAATAATCAATATACATATTATTTATGGCATTGTAGACTATCTCATATTAACAAAACAAGAATCACTAAGTTATATAAAAAATGATATTTGATCATTTTGATTGAGAATCATATGAACTATGTAAAACTTATTTATTGGGTAAAATGACCAAATCACCCCTTTTTTAAATTAAAAATGTGAAAGATTTAATGAATTATTAGGTCTAATATATACAAATATATATAGACCAATAATGATTTGTGCCAGATGGACATACATGTTTCATAATTGATAACCGTATTGAATATTATCAAGTGTATTTGATGAAAATCTGAATTATTTGGAAGGTTCAAATAATTCAAATACAAAGTTGAAAAATAAAATGAAAATAATATTAATATACTTTAATCGGATCAAGATGGTGAGTACTTCAACTAAAATTTCAAGATTATCTAAAACAAATGAGATTCTCTCATAATGGACATCTTCTGAAAGGAGAAATTGCATCTTATTAGATACAGTGCAATCCATGATGAGCTATATAGACCTTCCACCTTCTTTCTAAGGATATGCCCTATAAACTACTACTTACCTTTCAAAAAGGGTTTTATCTAAATCTATTGATAAAACTTTATATAAAATATGAAAGGGTAAGAGACTAATTTTATTACACTTAAATATTTAAGATGTGATGCTTATATAAAGCGTATTATATCTGAAAAGTTAAGAATTAAGTCAGATAAACATAAGTCTATGAGATATCAAAAGGAAATTATTGAATATTATTTATATCATCATGTTAAGAAAAAAATGTTTGTCTCGAAACATGTTACCTTTCTAGAGAAAAAAAGGCTGTTCATTAAAGGACCAGTAATAAAATAGAACTTGAAAAAGTTCAAGAACCATAAACTTATATCCAAATAGAACCTGAGTCTGAAGCACTAATATTAAATATTCACTCTAAAACTTAATAAACATTATAACTCTATAGATTTGGTAGCATACATCATGCACTAATAAGATATAAACTTCTTATAGAAGCTGAAAATGATGAGTTGCTCATACTTGATGAGCCTACCAATTAAATGGAACCAATATTTGATATTAATTCTAAAAATTGGCTTGAGGAAATGAATTCATGTACACCAACTAGGAATGAACCGTGGTTGATCCACTTGAAATTATAAAACTCATTGGATGTAACTGGGTCTTTAAGAGAATGACTAATATGGAAGGCAATGTACAAATGTATAAAGCTAAAATAGGTTGTTGCCGATAACTATGTTAAAATCAATTAGGATTTTGCTTATTATAGCTACATATCATGATTATGAGATTTTACAAATAAATGTCAAAGTTGTATTCCTAAATGGGAACCTTCAAGAAGATGTGTCTATGACACCGCTTAAAAGTTTTGAATATAAAAAATTTGCTAATAAATTATGCAAGTTATACAAATCCATTTATGAATTTAAGTAAGCTTCAAGGTGTTATGCCCTACATACTAATGCTTACCTTTTAAAAAGGATTCCATCAAAATCTATTGATAAAACTTTATATAAGATATGAAATGGTAAGAGACCAATCTTATCATGCTTTAAGATGTGATGCTTATATGAAGCGTATTATATTTGAAAAGTTAAGAGCTAAGTTAGATGAATATAAGTTTATGGGGGTATCAAAAAGAAAATATTGGATATTATTTATATCATCCTGTTAAGAAAAAAAATGTTTGTCTTGAAACATGTTACATCTCTAGAGAAAGAATTTGTTCTTTAAAGGAGTAGGAAAATAAAACTTGAAAAAGTTCAAGAACCATAAACTTATATTCAAATGGAACCCGAGTATGAGGCGATAATATTGGATGTTCACCCTAAAACTCAATAAACATAAGAATTCTATAGATTTGGTAGTATAAGTCATATACTAATAAGATATAAATTTCTCATAAATGCTGAAAATAACAAGTTGTTCATACTTGATGAGCCTACCAATTATATAAAACCAATATCTGATATTAATTATAAGAAATGACTTGAAGTCATGAAATCTAAAATGAATTTTATGTACACCAACCATATATGCATAATGGTAGATCCACTTGAAGGGATAAAATCATTAGATATAAATTGATCTTTAAGATAATGACTGATATAGAAGGCAATCTAGACTAGTTTTCAAAGATTATAAATAAAACTAAATATTTTGAATTTGATGAAACCTTATTGTTGTTAAGTATTTAAAATCCATAAGGATTTTTCTTGTTATAGCTACAGACCATGATTATATGATTTGAGAAATAAATATCAAAGTTGTAAACCTGACAGAAAACCTTCAAGAAGATTTCTTCGATAAACTAAGAAATTTATCGATAAATTATGCAAGCTATAAAAATTCATTTATAAACTTAAGTAAGCTTCAAGGTGTTGAAATATCTATTTTAATGAGATAATCAAATAATTTGATTTTATATAAAAAAAATATGGATAAGACTTGTGTCTATAAAAAGATTAGTAAGAGTAGAGTGGTTTTTTTAATATTACATGTAAACATCATATTATTAATAAGAAATGACATTTCTAATCCAGGTGAGAATTACTAGAAGATAGTTAAAAATATTTTTAAATACTTAAGATGAATTAAGAATGCTTTTCTGATATATGAAGTATATGAACTAGTAATTAATAGTTATTTGGATACTAGTTTTCAATAAGATATTGAAAATAGAAAATCTAGTCTAGTTTTATTTCACTCTAAATAATGATGTTGAGTTGGAAGAGTTCTAAATAAGAGATCAAAGTAGATTTTACAAATAAAGTTAAGTACACCTTTATATTTAAGGGGACAAAAAAGGTTGTTTGGATAAAAAAATCATTAATAAGCTAGGTGTAGTTCCTAGCATTGCTGATCTAGTAGCCCTGTATAGTGATAATAATAGAGTTATTGCACAAATAAAGGAATCAAGGTCTCATCAATGATATAAAAAAAATATACCTAGACAATTCCAATTGATTAGAGAATTATAAAAAGAAAAGATGTAAAGATAGAAAGAATATATATTGAAGAGAACCTTCTAGATCCTTTTATTAAGCCACCATCCCAGTAAAAGCATTATCGTCAAGTAAAGCAATATGATATTTCATACATAAGTGATTGACATTAGTGCAAGTGAAAGATTGTTAGTGTATATGCTATGAAACCAATCAGTTGGTTACATGTGACATCGACTTTATTTATGTAAACATATTTAGTTTTAATAAAAGCTTGATTTATCTTTAATATTCATCAAATATCTAATTAATGAATCTAATATTTGATTAATGAATCTAGAGAAAAGATAAAGTTATTTGGACAAAAATATTTTACAAAGAAAATTAAAAAGTTGTTATAATGATAGGATTTTTATTGCATCAAAGCATTGTTTCTAAGTATTTCTGGTTAATACTTTATTAAGATTGAATATTAATTAGAGTTGTTAAGACAATTATATATTATATTATTTCTTTTATGAAAAAAAGCAATTGATCTCATAAACTAAGGTATAATGAATATCTAGAACTAATATGTTGGTGCTTGTTAGATGATATGTACACTAAACTGACATGTATGAAAATTTCATATAGAGAGATCATATGTGTTTATGGAAAGACTCACTTGATAGTTGTGTAAGTGATCCTTATACTTAAGATCACCGAGTTATCTATATATAAAATGTTATGCTTTGTTCCTACTACACATTATCCTAATTAAAGGTCATAAATGAGCAGATATTAGGTACAACATGAACTATATTAAGATATTTAAGTAATTAAGAGATGATTCATCACTTTTAGTTTATTAGAGAAAATATTTTATTTGTTCTTGAATAGTATTGATAGTAAATTTTTGCACAATGCAAAATAAAATTTGAATAGAGTTTTAAATCTTATTTAAATAATTAATAACTATAGTGTTGAGAAAAAAACATGATTTTACATAGCAAACACACTCCATGATATAATTTCTAAATCAAAATATTATTGATGAAGAAATAATAATTACACCAAGAAACTAGTAACTGAAAGTTTAAGTCAAACCACTTATGATTTTCTAATATTCTAGAGATAAAGACAAGTTTTTAGATATTATACTTGATCTTCAAATATAAATCACCTAATTATTGCATTGATAATAAATTGAATTATTTAATTTATTTAATCCTATTTTATTTAGAATTATGTTTTATATATGGGTTATTAGCGAATCTAATCAGTCAGATCTACAAGAACCATTGATCAGAAATTAAAATGAAATGATTAATCAAGTATGACATAATTATAAATAAGTTTTATAAATTAAAAATTAGAATATAATTAATATAGAGGATTACAATTCTAGACTTAATAAAAAATCAAGCAGGTACTTGATTGCATAAATTTCTAAAATTATCTTAAAATAATATCTGTGATATTATCTAAGAGGCAAATTGATATTTTTTTTATTTATAAAGTTTTTTTTATTTTTCTATAATTAGGAAGTTATACCTCTTATTTTTTATAAATAGAGTAGAATCCATAGATACATAAAACACAAAAAAAAGGAGAGGTAGCAATTGAAGATATAACAACCATTCTCTCCTAAAAGGTTTAAAAGATTTCTTATTGGGGATTTATATGGATTATTATTAGAGGTTGAACACTTAGAAAACCTATGATTTATGACAACCTAACCTTGAAGAAAATATTCAAAGCAAAAAAATAAAAAAACATCTGATATTCAACTAATCTTTGCATAAACTCTAAACAATTTTAGATTTATCTAACGGGATTTTGGGACTCCTAAAATGTTTTTAAAATTTACTTTTTATGTTGCGTGAATGTGTTTTAAGAAACTTGATACTAAGAACCTCCTGGCCTATGAATTGACATATTCTTTTCCCACAAACTTTAGTTGCTATAATTTAAACTATGCACTGAGTTATTATATGTTTCCTCAAACTTTCTCTAGAAAATAATGTTAATACAATTTAGATTAGAAAACTCCCAAACAGACTCTTTGCTTTGCCCAGGTTTTAAATTAAATCTCATGAAAATTAATTAGGTGTGATTTTATCGACTATACAAGTCCAAAAAAAATCAATGAAAAACAAAAAAAAAATCATCTTATATTAGTCAACTTGTGAAATCTATAACTTGGTTATGAACTTTATTTGACCAAACTAATGTTTTACTTTATTATATGATTATATGATGAAAATAATATAAAAAGTTATTTATTATTAACTTATTACTTAATTACTTAATGATAAAATTAAATTAAAATTCTATATTAAATAATATAATTGAAAAAAAAATAAACGTAAAAATAAGTAAAAAACTCTAATAGAACCTCTCACAATAAAACTCAAGCATGTGGATCATAAACATTTCAGTAGAAATTGTACTCGTGACCGATCATGTTGGAGTGCTTCAACCAACCAAGTTACAACATAAAATTATTATAAAATAACTAAAAAATATATTAACATTGTTGACTTTCATGTAATCATTAAACCAACTCCATAACCATCTAGGTGGTGGCAAAGTGGTAAGGACTTGGGATCAAGAGGTTTGCTCCTTCTGTGGTCTCAGGTTCGAGTCCTTGGTTGCTCATATGATGGCCACTGAAGGCTTATATGGTCGTTAATTTCAGGGCTCGTGGGATTAATCGTGGTGCGCGTAAGCTGGTCCGGACACCCACGTTAATCTAAGAAAACAAAAAAAACTCCATATGTTTTAGGTGGCTTGGTAATTGTTAATGGGACTCTGCACTCTTGCATTCAACTGCACGCGATGTGTATGGAGTTTCACCAGCTGGGTTTCCTGCCAAACCTCTTCTGTGCTGTCCTGTTAACTTGTAATTATACCCAAATGGATCTTCATCTTCTGCAAATAAATGAAGTGGAAGGTAATGACGCTATATGAGATAATGGTTCTTGATTTATAATACTGAATCCATTCTGATCATTATCACAAATAAATGAAAGAAATCAAATGCGTGTAATTCATGCCCCTCAAAATGTGGTGTTCATCCTATCAGCTGTTACACATCTATTCTAACTAAAATTTAGTTATATACGGTAAAGAAATTTGATGTAATATAATGAAAACGGAAATTTGGTAGTGCATGCTTTTTTTCAAGTACTCTGAACAGGAAAAAAAATGAAGGAAATTGTTAAGTGTACATGTGGGTAAACCTTACTTGACCTATAGGAGTCATGATCAACAGGGAGATCTTGTAAAGATTTATTTGTATATTTTCTCCGGAATGGATTATCCAGTCAGATCGTCGAACGATATAGGCAACCATTCCTGTGGATTCATAGAGTTTTATTTTGTTTTTTGTTTTTTGATTTGCTATCCTTATGGTTGCGATGGCAGCATACCCTTTTTCAAGGTGTTTTCATGGTTTCGTTCATGCTTGACTCTGAATTACTTCTCTCTAACCCAACACTTTAAAATTCTGGATCCTGTGAGTGGACTTTTTACGGCTTGGATTGGATGTTATCTTCCCAACCGCACTCATATCATCCGAAGTTGGAAACGAACAACGTTACACACAGACACTAAAAAGATTGAAATGATTAACAACTTGATGACTAGTTATAATTGTAAAATACCACGCAATAATCACTAATGACACAGTAGATATACACTCGATGCCCAAAATCAGAGAGAGAGAGAGAGAGAGAGAGAGAGAGAGAGTTGGTAAGAGTCATTTAGACTTAATTAGGGGATGGCCACATCAAGCGTTAGGTTGATCAGAATTGGCTCGATTTATGTTGGCTTTGCGTGTGAACGTTACATAGTAGACTCCCATAATGAGAAGCACTGCAAATGCCAAACCAAGTATAACGCCAGCAATACCACCAGCCCCCAGCTGATTTCCTCCTCTCTGGGATGTTGAGATTTTACCTTGTGTTTGATCAGTATCTTCTAACTCAGCTGCTAGGGGAAACGGTGAACAACTAGACGATGCAGCGCATGGGTTCTCGGTATTCGGTTCTCGTGTTTTGGGATGGAAGAACTCAACCGCTGAAGGTGAGAAAGCCACGGGTTTCTCATAAACAAGGCCGTGAGGAGCTCTATCCTGGGCTCTGGCGATGAATAGAATGGTTAAGGAGGAGAGGCAGAACAGAAAGAAAGAAGCTTTGGAGACCATACTGTATTGTTTTGTTTGCTTTGAGTATCCAATTCTGAGTCGAAAGTGAAGCAGCTGTGGCCTCTAGCTGAGTGGAAATTGTAGTGTGCTTCGAACAGGCATTTATAAGGTCATTTGAAGGGGTTGTTGCTTGGTATTGAATTTTCGGTGATGAAGATCAACCGGAGAAAGGAGGGAACAAAATGATTTGTGATTATTCCAATCCTTTCCTGGAGTAATATTGCCCTTGTCAGTGTCTACATGTAATCTGTCACAAGCTTGGTCTGTGCATGAGTTGTTGTTCTTGGCGACGTGGCTTTCAAAATCATGTTACTTTGAGTGCCTTTTAATACAAGAACTTAGGAGAGCAGGACAAGCGACGGAAGTCATGATTTCTTTAATTAATTCCTGAAAACTACTCTGATTTTCTTGATATTTAAACATGATAATATTTAGCCTTTATAATTTTAAAAATTATATTTTATATACTGGATCAATATAAGATTTAAATCTCGATAAAAAAAAAAAACTCTTCTATGTAATATTAACTCAATTACTCAAACGATTTGTTAACAAGTCATTATTGCTTTTTTCAAAATTTTCTTTATGTCAGTAGTACTGTTCACATCAATCCTTATTTTGTTAATATATAATTAACTTTGGTTAACTTTTATGCAATATGTAATTATATGCCGACAAAAAGCTCGTTTAACATTAAAAATCCAAAATTTCCTCTGCATTTTACCACGTGTACGCCATTGAACAAAAAGAAGAGAAACAGAGTTCGGCAGCTCATAATGGCACCCCCACCACCAGTTCAAAATTCTACTCCAAAGCCTCCATAGCACAAAGAATTCAAGGAATAGATGAATTATTGTTTCCTCGTGGGAGTGGGAAAAGGGACAAAAGTTTTCTGAAGCAGGAATTACATGTCTCTTGCAAAGAAAATCGCGAGTACATGAGCTGCCACGGACTGCAAGCCGAAGAAAAGATTCCACCTCTGGAGGCGCAATGGAAAGCCACAGGCACTGATTTTGTCACATTAGTATCTTGAGTATAAATGAATGAGCTCTCTAGCAGATTTGACAGAGAAAACACCTATAAGATTGACCGAAGCCAAAGCGAATAGCCGAAGTGGAAAAAGCAGAGCACTTGAATTTGGAAATGAGCTCCAGATATGCTCAAGCTTTCTGGAAGATCTTGCAGACCCAGGACGCATCCTCATGGAGGTAGGCACTGCAATTTAAATTCCCAGGGAACAATGTTCGCTTTAAATATCTGCAAATGTACATAGGCTTGCAAGGGTTTTCATAGACGGGACATCTTCTGGCCCCATACGCAGCTGAAAAGGAATTCAATATCTGGCAAGATTTGATGCATAATCATCCCGTTAAATCAGATTTTATCAAGGAACTATAAAGACAAATGGCATGTAAATCATTATTCAACTTATGCATAAGGGGAGTCTATGATGACAAAGTTATATTTAATTTGTAAAGGTTTTTTAATTATTAATTAAATATAATGATAATTATGCAATATTTTTAAATTTCTTCTTTAATTGAGTTTACGTAAGTAAATTATTATAAACAGTTGTATATAAAGTATAATTTTTAAAATATAAAAAATGCTATCATATTTAAATGTAAGGAGAGTTGAGGTAATTTTATATAATAATAATAAATATACACACATATACAATGGATGTTGATGCCATGTTAATATATATATATATATATATATATATATATATATAAGATTGTAAAGTAGTATTTCTATTTTTGAGCTCCTGATATTTTTTTTAAGTTTAAATAACAATAATAATAAAAAAAAACAATAATAATAATAATAATAATAACTTATTACAAGTACAGATATCATAATTATTAAACTCAACTCATAAGTTGATCCGGTTAAGAGGTCAAGTTCAAAGTCAACTTGAGAAAAATTAAAAAACATTTCAAGCATATATGTGTGTGTTTCATGAAACATTTTATGGGATGCACACTATAAAAAAAAAAAATATATGAAGACAAGTATTTACAGACTAACCATTTGAAACTCGACCAAAACATCAGGTCCTGGATTAACTTGCCAGGCCTCGACTGGGTTTTATATCTATAGCAACACCTCTTTCTATCATTATACCTTAATTCTATCCATTTTATGTTTTGTGTAAGTGATAAAGTTGCAAAAAACTTCTAACATGATTAAGCTTTCATTAGTAGAGTTATAAGGTGGTAATTGCTATACAAAACAAATGTGATACCAGGATTAGGGATTCTCTTATGCTTAACTTAATAAATGTAGGAGGAATATGTAATGAAAATGTGTATATAGAGTAATAAAAAAAATATAACATTAAATATGCTTGGGTGAGTTTGTTTTTGCCTTCCTTCTTAATTGATAACTTGTGATATTTATAGCTACTAAAGATCATATAAGTTCACTTCATGGAGAGAGAAATATAATGGGGAGGATCTATTTTCTTATAAAGTATTTAGCTAGTGTGTCATATTTTTTATTGGTTAATAGATTGGTGCTTGAAAATGAGTTAGTTAAAAAAGTAATAGACTATAAAAGTTGGTATAGAGTTATTGGTGGACAAGTTGACATAATAAAGTTTAAAAGATGTTGTTTATTGGTACGAGAGTGTGGCCTAGGTATAGGGTTTGATTAGGCTAGAACTAGAAAGGAAAATGATAGAAGGGAGGAAATGAAAACCAAGTCTGCTTGCAGGGAGACACGTATAGGCCTGTTATTAAATAACAAGCTTTTTTTATGTATATAGATGCATATGTATGTATTATCATTTTCCCCTTGAGTCTTGTAAATAGACATGTTTGAAAGACTTTAATTAGCAAAAATCAGGGGGAAAAACCTTAGTGAATAAATATTACCTTCATAGGCTATGCTTGTATGAAAGTGTTATTTGCTTTTATTATGTTTCATGTATAACATCTATTCATGTAAATCTTTGTTGGTGTTTGGAAACCAGAGAAGGACCCTTGATCCTTTTCAAGATAAGTTAATAAAAATTAGTTAAATATACAAGATCAAAGGCTAAAAAGATTAAAGATGTATTTAATAGACTTATCAAGGATATTTAGGCTAAGTCAAGCTTTCATACTTCACCAAGAAACGATCATAATTTAATTAATATGATCTATGAAAGAGTTGTCTTTCTCTTTACAATGTTTACGATAGAAAATCTTGTAAAGGACTTTAAATAGTAAGCTTGTATAAAAGAAAAGATGAAAGATTATGGATTTACTAAATTAAGAAACAGTCAATCCTTCCAAAAATGTCAAAAGTGATGGCTTCAAAAGGCACTCAAAAGAAAATAGATAGGGTTAAAAATTGCATTATATAGGATGCGAGGGCTTGCACACTCTGAAGGAAATAAATAAAGCTAAAAAACACATTATCTGGTAGGTGAGGGCTAGAAAACACACTCAGAATGAAAGAGATAAGGATAAAAAAAAAACATATTACCTGGTAGGTAAGGGCTATAAAACACCTTAAGAAAGAAAGAAATAAGGCTAAAAGGTGCATTATCTAAAGGTGTTAAAAATAAAGACTTCTTGATGACAGGGTTAGAACTGAGAATTATTTTTCTGAAGTGGACCTTTTTCTAATTTTTCTTTGAATTATCTATACTAGATTTCTTTTTATTTGTTGGGAGCCTTTTTAAGCTTAGAAACTTGTTAAGTCCTCTTTGTTGGAGTCTTGTTGGACTTTTCTTTTGCTTAAACCTTGTTGGGTCTTCGATTGTTAGGAGCCTTGATAGGCTTAGAACCTTGATGAGTTTTTTTTTTTTTTTTATCAAAACCTTACTAGGTTTTTAATCATTAGGAGTCTTGCTAGACAATAACCATGTCGAATGATACACCCCAATTTATGGTATTCTTCTACTATTATCTACTTATTTATTTTGAGGGAGAAGCAGTGTTCCATTATTCTCACTTCTCTGAAGGAGTTTATCAAATCATATATTGCTAATGCCCATTTCAAATAACTCCCCAGGTAATCTAGTCATTTACATCATTTATTCAAACACACTTATATGATAACATTTTCCAAGTATCATAGTCATCTTTTAAAGGAAAACACAAAATTTTTAGTTATGGAAGATTGCCCCTCAAGTGTAGCATTATTCCTAACCACCGATCGAGTTCATTAAATCATAGACTATCTTTGAACAAAATTTCCCTTGGTTGATTTAGACTTTTATTATTAACAAAATTTTCTTTTTAGCTATCCTCCTCATCTTTAATTTTAGTTACTTGTTATATATTTGCTTGGGTGTCAAAGGTACAAGAGTTATAGGCCTTTCACCCATCTTAAAAGAATATCTATTTGTCAACCCATTATGCGCAGCTCTCCTATCATACTATTATGGTCTACCAAACAACAAATGACTAGCTTGGATTTGCAAAATGCCATATAACACCTCAACATAATATTTACCAATAGAAAAGACAACAAAAATCTATTTATTTACCTTTACCTCACAATTATCATTCAACCATTGTAATTTATAAGGTATGATATGTTTGGTATTGTGCAAGTTCAATTTTTCTACCAATTTAGTAACAATTATATTAGTATAACTACCACCATCTATAATTAAGCTAAATATCATATTATGAACATTACATCTTGTATGAAATATTTTCTCCCTTTGATCTTCTAAATCATCCACTTTGACATACATATTCAGTGCTCTTTTTATCACAAATATATCTCCCTCGACTAGATACTCAACACAAACATCATTAACATCCTCCAATGATGTCATCTTCTCCTCTTCATCCTCCTCATCGATCTTAACTTTATTATTGGTTTTCATAATCATAACTCTTTTGTTTGGACATGTGAAGCAACATGACCAAAACTCAAATAACAAAAGCATTTAATATCATGGTTATAAGAAGTAAAAGTATCATTGTTACCTTTAATAGTAGTCAATATATCTTTATTCTCTCTAAGGTATTTAGACTTACCCTCATCATTCGGTTATAATGGATTAACCTTGGTGTTATCATTACAGTTAGAAGTAAACTCTTTATTTTTCTCAATGTTATCCTGAATCATAACAAGTTTCATTTCATTGAAGTACTTATCAGCACACTTTATACCTTAGCTCAAACTCTGCAGTCTTTAATTAACTCTCTATAATAATAGTTAAGAATAAGTCTCTTTCTCATAATAGGTTTCATCTCATTCCAAGTCTTAATTTTCCACTTATAAATCCTCCTACAATTTATCACTTATTGATCCCACCATATAATGGCATAAAAAGTAAAAGCAATCACAACGAGCTTGATTTTCTAGAGCTTTGGATAATTATGACACTAAAAAATCCACTATACCTTCTTCTCCCATTGTAAATAAATATTTGGATCATTCTTCCCCTAGAAAGTTGATATTTTTGCAACTTAATTGTACCTAAATTTCTACCAAACTTAACATTATGGTCACGATACTTATAATTACCCCTCTAGCTGAAATTATCGTCATATTTATCCCATCTATATCAATAATTCCACTACTATCCAAACTAATCCTCATGCCTATGAACACGCTATTAAAATCAACATCAATCATGTACATATTATCAACCACAAACTTATTAACATTGGTGTTAATTCACTTTACAGAATTAAAAAAAAAAGAGGTAAATGGTTTGATTTTATAGATTTAGGTTACGAAAGCTAAGCTCAAGACTAATGCAAATTTACAAACCTAAATATTTGAAAAATCTAAAAGGTTACCACCAATTAGGAGTTTGTCCCTATTACTATCTATATTTAAAAAAAAATAGAGAGATTAAAATAATATTAAATGAATTATTAGAGTCAAGAACTATTAGATCCAATTAAAGGCCATTTTCATCACTCATTTTATTAGTAAGAAAATCAAATGATTCGTGAAAAATATGTATTAACTATCGAGCTCTCAACAAGAAAACTATTAAGGATAAATTCCATATCTTAATGATGAAAGGGTTATTGAATGAGTTGTGTAGATTTAATTACTTTTCTAAGTTATACTTGATATCAGGATACCACCAAATTAAGATAAGATCAAAGAACATCCCAAATATAACTTTCAAGATATAGCATTATAAGTTCTTTGTCATGCTTTTTTAATTGACTAATGCCCTATCTATATTTCAAGCCTTAATAAATGATGTATTTAAACCTTTACTTTAGGAATCTTTTTAGTTTTTTTTAATTTTTTTATGACTTTTAGTTTACAATAAAATAGAAGATGATCATTTTGATCACTTAAATGCCATCTAGGCTATTATCTATATACAAGTTATATACAAAATATTAAAATATAAGTCTGTTTGTACAAAAGTAGAATACGTGGACCATATAATATTAGAGAAAGGGGTAAAAACTTAGCCAAAAAAGATAGAGACCATGGTTTAGTGGTACAGACCTAAAACTAAATATTTAAAAGACTTTAAGGCTTAACTAGTTATTATAGGAGATTCATCAGGATTGTGTATCCATAGCAAGCCTATGAACTAGGTTTTTATTTAATATGAAAGCTTTTAATTGAGATGAGTTGGCTAACAAGTCCTTTATGAGCTTCAAAAGGGTAGTTTTTAATCTGTTTGTGCTAACCTTACTTGATTTCATTAAACCCTTTATAATTGAGTGTAAAATTATTTATAATAGATAAAAATATCCTAAATAATAATGGAAAAATAATAAAATAGTTCTAAAAAAACAAAAAAAAAACCTTATATCAACTAGAAAACTTATACAACTCTTGAATAATAACTTTTGGACCTTATAACAAGGCCTCATTGATATCCAATTACCATGAAATCTTAACTATATATAAAACAAGATCTCTGAGATTTTTTGGCAACATTTCAACATAATAAAATAATTGGATTGAAAGTTATTTTTATCAATATAAAACTATATATTAGAAAATATAAGTCCAATACTGCTTCTAATGTCCTTCAATGATAAGAAAACATTACTTATGAGAAAATCCACAAAACAAAAAAAAAAACACAAGTTGCTGACATGAAAAACCTTCCTAAAATAATTTCAATTGTTGCCACTTGTATTTTCCTTGTAGAAAATAAATCCTTGCTGAATAAGAAGTCCACAAATCATTAAAAAAGAAATATCAAAACTTGAACAACAACTTTTAGCCTAACTTCAAACACATTATTATCTCTTGTCTTGGTGAATTACTGGTCATATTTCATATCAATGAAAAATTTTCATCTAACTAGAATTGCAACAAAGTTCCACATATAGTTTCAGATATGACCCAAACAGTACATAATATTTAGTTTGACAAATTTACAACATGTTAACCTAAATATACAAAATCAACCTAATCAGTTCATTTTGAATCTTTTTAGTTTTAGATCTTGTAAAAAATCCACTTAGTATCTCTAATAAATTTTTTAGTGATGCTTGTTAAATTATATTAGAAAAAAAATTATTTACTTTTAATTAAATCTAATTTATTTTTAATTCAATAAAACTTTTCAATTTCATTATTAATCAATTTTAAAACTAGCTATAAATCTTCAAATAAAAATATCAATTTCAGTTTTCAAGTATGTTTCTTTCTCTTTCCCAACTTTCTTTTTCATCCAATAAGCAAACATTTATATGCAGCTCAATTTCATTAAAAAAAAAGAAAAGAAAACAAATACATCCCATTAAAATTCAGTTGTCAAGTATCGCTAAGACATAAACAAAAACTGAAATTTCTTATCTGTGAGTGCTTGTTTTAAGTCATCGGATTATGTTACCTAAAAGAGTGGCATCAATTTGAAAAGACACTACACTTCACAAGGGGTGTCGATGGGATTAGGAATAGTTCTGGTTAATCAAAGAACAATTTTTGGACTTAGGATCCACTTTGATGCCAGAAGCTTCCATGTCTATGTCGTCTTCTTGAAGCCCCTTCTGAGCATGTCGATCGTTCTTTTTCAACTCACAAAATCATAATAATACGAGAATAAAAGTTCGTGGCCTGAGTGAAGTCCATGGTGGTGACGACGGATGGTCGTTGCAGTGGATTGTCGTGGGGCTTGGTGATTGTCCATGATAAGGACATCAACACGGCCCGGGCCCCCGCCATCACTTCTTCCTCTCCCCTGCCGTGAAAGTTCGATATTTTCTTTTTTTTTCTTTCTACCCGTTTCCTTCGACTCTGTTAGAAAATAGAGTGCAAACCGTTTTCTCTAAATATTTTTAAAAAATTTATTAAAAATTTATTATTTATATATTTTAATTTTTTTATATGTTATTTTTAAAATAAAAAATATTATTTTAATACATTTTAATATAAAAACATTTTAAAAAATATTCACAACTACATTTCTAAATATATTTAAATTAGAAAATGATCTAAAAATTTGTCTCTATGTTTTGAATTAAAGAGAGAAAAAATAAATTTGAGTTATAAATATACATTAATATTTTTATCTTTTAATTAAAATTTAAAATTAGTTGTTGACTTGATATGTAAAATATAATTTTTTGAATGTGAAAAGGAAAATATTATCATGTTTATTTAAAGCTTAACATGTTTAAGTTTACTTTTTTTTTTTAATTATAATTAATGTATTTGTTTTTTAAAAAAACACGTTTAATGCATTTCCGTTGAAAGATAAATCAAACTAGCAGTAGCATTTAACAAACTTGTTTTCTGTGGTTCTCTCTTGATTTATTTTTGCTTTTCTTTGACTTAAAAACTAATGGTAATAAAAAATGAAAAGCATTCATGATACTCAAGTTTAATAGGTGATGTCCATTTGAATCTATTTAAAAATAAATAAATAAAGAAAAAAATAAAATTCAGGATCCATAAAAAAATAATAAAAATATTTTCACTTAGACCTTATCTTTTTTAATTATAACTATTTTTCGTGTAAAACAAGCATGAATAGCTACTCTATAAATAAGATAAAATTTTCTTGATAAAATATGGATAGAAAAACAAAACCCAAGTTAAAATTATAATAAAAATTGTAAAAAAAATATGAAATTCATTTTTTATCACCTAAGGAATACTATTTACTTAGTAATAAAAGTGAGTAATAAAAGTGATTACAAACTGCTAAAAGATTTTAGAAACATAGAAAATTATTATTTATATTACTATTAAAACGATTTTAGAAACATTAAAAATTATTATCTAGAAACATAGAAAGGGTATCCTGTAATTTTAGAAGAAGAAACAAAGATATAGAGAAGCATAGAAAATAAAAGAGATATCGTTTGGAAACTATTTTTATTAAAATTTCAATTATTATTTATACTACTGTTAAAAATTATTTTTTAAAATTATTTTTAAATAAAAAATAATTTAAAAAACATCTTATACTATATAAAATCCCCCTCTCTCCCTCTCTCTCTCTCTCTCCCTCCCTGTCCATTATTCAACCAAACTTTACAAAAGCAGATCAATATCCCCTAACCCCAACTCCTCCATTCTTTCGAAATGGCCACCAGCAATAGCTATTTTGCCAGACAAAAGTACCGATTCCTTTCAACTGACCTCAACCACCATGCGCAACTCTCTCACGACTCACCTTTCGAACTCGACGAGTCCGACATCTACCACCACACCACTACTCTCTCTATCTCGCCCGACTTCCGCAAGCCAGTCCTCAGTCCGCGACTCGTCAAGAAGTCAACTCCCGCCGCTGCTGCCTGTAGACCGACAGATTCCAGGGAAAAAACAGGCGGAAAACCGTCGTCGCTGCCGGTGAATATACCGGACTGGTCGAGGATATTGAAGAACGAGTACCGAAGGGGATCTGCCGTTGTTGATGATCGTGGTGATGTTGATGATGATGAAGATGACGTCGACGGTGATGATTGTTTTGATCGCGGAGTGAGGGTCCCACCTCACGAGTTATTGGTGAGGCAGATGGCTAGGTCAAGGATCGCATCCTTCTCGGTTCATGAAGGGATAGGGAGGACTTTGAAAGGGAGGGATCTTAGTAGGGTCAGAAATGCAATCTGGGAAAAAACTGGCTTCCAAGACTGAAAAGAGAGGGGGGGAAACAAATTTGAGGTCGTTTCGAGAAAATAACAACGGGGATTTTCATTTTTACACAGAGAGAGAAAGGAATTTCTTACGTTAGAATACGGATGTGATAGATGGAATTGCTCCATTTTTGAATACTCAATTGTAGTGTCTTGTTTTTTGGAGGTCTTCGGTGTGGTAGTTTTTATTTCCTGTCGTGTGCTAACTTCTTCGAGATTGAAAACGAAACTGGAATGAAGAATTGAGATGTTTTTTGTTTTAGGCAATTTTTTTGTGTTTAATTTTTATTTGAACGTTTTGATATATTTTCTTTTGGCCGCCGGGATGTTTATTTTCAGTGTTTCGTCAGTTGAAATTGCCCGGGGAGGGAGCTGGGGACGTTTTGGGAATATTTGGGGTTGGTGAGAAAACCACAGGCAACCACGAGCTGGTCCTTATCCTCGAACATTATATTATATTATTATACAATAAACTTAAAGAAAACAATGAAATGATAAGGTGTTTGAGAGAGTTGTTGATTTTTTTTAAGTGATTTTTATTTTAAAATATATTAAAATAATATTTTTATTTTTTAAAAATAAAAAATATTATTGATATCAATATTTTAAAATGATATAAAAATATAAAACATATTAATTTAAAATAAAATAAAATAAATTTTTTTTAATTTTTTTTTTAAAATGTAAAAATAAATAGTATTTAAGTTGATGCTTTTCTTTTTTTTTCTCAAATAATTATTCATTTTTATTATTTAATTATTTTTCAACGTGGTTCTTCCTTAGTTCTAGATTTTTTTTTTAATTTAGTTTGTCTAGTTCTGAAATAATTCTTTGTTTAGAATATTTAAAAAACTGTTTAATTTTATTTTTTTATAATTTATTTTAATTTATATACTACATCAATAAAAAACCAACTATCGAATAACATCTAAAAAAAATAATTATGAAAGGTTTATAAAAAAAATAATAAAAAATGGTTATGATTTAAAAAAATAAAATCAAAGGTATATAATAAAAAATATTTTAAATTATTTTATAGTTAATCTATTTAAAAAGACTAAAATGTAAAATATAAAATAAAATAAAATAATAAAATAGGCCAAGTAAACGCATGAGTCTAGCATCTGCCCATCAAAAATAGATATGGTCCATGTGCCAAGCTATTTAACTTTTTTTTTATATATATATATATTAAAGGAATGAAAACATGTCGTCTACAATGCTAACATTTGATTGCCAGAGAGCTGTAAAAAAATCATGACATGGTTATTTTATGCATAAAATTTTGATTTTCAATTTATTTTTAATTTAAAATATTTAAAAATATCATAAAAACCTTAATAAATTAATTTATAACCTCAAATAATTTTAAAATTGATTCAAAAACCCAAAATAAATTCAAATAAAAAACTTTCTTGGGTTCAAATTTAACATTTTTCAAGCAACATCATGATCTAAATTAGTATTAGTCAAGGCTTTCTCTCTCTCATTAAAACTTAGTAATTTTCTCTCTTATTTTACAAACCAAGAAGTAAAAAATAAAAAAAATTAAAGTTTCAAACAAAAAAAATTAAAAATATAAAAGATCAAAAATTTATTATTAAAAAAGTTGAGCAATAAAAGCAAACTTTTCATGTCAATTTTTGAAACAGCTACTTATTTTCTTTTTCTTTTTTTAATTTATTTTGATCACCCGTTCTTAAATCTTGCCACATTTCATCAAATTCGCTTAAATTGGCTATCAAATTAGTACTACAAGGGTAAAATAAAAAAATAAAAAAAAAGTCTAGAGTTGAGAAAAACAGAGCATTATTTGCAATCCACGTTAACCCGTGATAATATCAGAGCTTTTCTATGGTTACATCGTTTTTAAGATTACAATAACGCCATTTTTTGGTTTTATCAGAGAATGATCCCGTTCAGGGTGGAGAAGACCCGAGACAAGTAATGTTGGACCCAGGTAGTCCACCTACTGGTCAGAACCTCGTCTCTCTTGTCCCTCGCTCGCGCACCAACGACACTGAATTGCAGAGACATTGAATCAAACCAAAAGAAAGTAAGAAAGACTGGTAGAGGAGCTCAGCTACCAAACAAGCCACACACCCAAAAAGAAAAAAAGAAAAAAAAAATCCATCTCCAGTCTCCTCTCCCTCTTTGGGCAAACAAATATATTTTCTTGTCAAAGCCCCAAGTTTAACTAAAGCCAACTCGCAATTACTGAAATTCCAAATATGTCCACATCCGATTCCACCAGCTCCTCTTACGCTAACGATCCCAGCCCTAACCCTTTTGATAACCAATTCAAATCCCTAAAACGCGAACAAGGATCCGATAGCACCATCATACAAAAGGACGACGCTATAGCACAGGAAGAAGGAGAGCACGAATCGCTGAGTGAAAGCAGCAATAATCACCAAGAAACGAGCCATGATCAAGATGACAGAATTGACGGTGGCGACGTCACCAGTGTTGTGTGGAGGCGGACGAACTCTGAGGTGGAAGTGGACGGGCCTTCCAGCCCTAGCAGCAGTGGATACGCTGGCGAGAGAGGGAGCAGTGGCGCTAGTGATGATGATGAGATACACGAGGTTGCAAATGATGGTGGCATCGATGGGGTTTTTGATTCACAAGCTGCCTGGTTGCCTGGTAAACGACATGTCAATGAGGTACTCTTTTGGTTTTTTACTCTTTGCATTAATATCTGATGATAATTTGAATTTGAATTTATGATAGCTGATTTTTAACTGATTGAACTATGCTTCAGTTCCACGCCTTAAACTGCTAGAATTTTTAAAATTTGATTTGTGAACCTGTTGAAAAAAGAAAAGAAAAATTAGTTATGGGAATTACCAGTTTTTGACATCGAGTATAAGTTTTGTTTTCTATGCATAAGTTTGCACTGACATTGTGGTTAACAGAGTCTCATAATTAAGACTACTGGTCTTTGTTTCTTGACCTCTTTGCATGGCCTGTGTGGAGGCAAAAAATTTAGTCTCCGTTAGGGATGGATATTTTTTTACGTTCAGGTAGATTTGTCGGTCAGTGGTGCTGGCTGCTGGGTGACCTTTGCTTTGCTTTTTTTGTTAGTTTTTACATTTCTAGTTATGGGAAAAAGCATCATAGATACCTTTAAATTTTGGTGATGACATGTAGACCAAAAATCAGTTTTGCGGCCTTTCTTTTTACAAGTCAGTATTGCAAAAAAAAAAAAAAATCATCTTCAAAATATATGTTTTTGCTTGCTTTGCTTAAGATAACAGAAGATTTTATTCAGGAAAAAAAGAAAATGTGCAAATTAGTTTTTGCTTAAGTTGTTTGCCAAACTTGACTGAGTTTGTTCAGCAATGTTCTTTAAAACGAATGCATTTGAAACCATGTAACCTAAATTTGAGGATTCTCTTGTGTTTTAAAATAGTGGGAATATGTTCTAATAGAAGAAGAAATAGAACAGGAACCAAGGGCCACTGAATTTCACTCACCATTGTGATGCAGGACAGCCTAGGGGACTATTCTGGATCTGAAATTAGGGCTGTTTTAGAGGCTGTGAATAGTGATCTTTTGATGGTTAATAATATAGGATTGAATGGACCTAAACGTGTGTATTTTTAGGAATTCAATGGAGGTTAATGTGATGATTGGAACATAGAACTTAAGTTGCTGAAAATTGTAGAAACTATTAGTCATGCAAACGGTTCATTTTTTTTTTTTGGTGGAAAATATTTTCCTATATTAAGAATATTTTTTCCTGAAAAATGAGTTCTTTTTTTGTTGTTTGGATGCATTAAGGAAAATATTATTTTCATTAATGGTAGTAAGATGGGAAAAGCTATGATGCTCGTGATAGAAATAGCGATGATAGTGGTGGTAGTTATGATGGTAGCATTTGTTGTGGTGGTTGTCGTAGTAATAGTATTGGTGGTAGTTGTACAATAGTGGTTTTTGTGGTAGTAGTAATGTTAATGGTGTACATGGAGATGGTGATAGTGGCAATGACAATGACAACAACGATGACTAGTGGTTGTGGTTGGTGGTGTGGCCTACGATGGTGGGGTAGGGTGGTGGTGCAAGTGGTTAAGTGATGTGTATTATAGGTTAGTAGTACCAAGAAGGTATTTTTCCTTCCTTCATGAGGTTAAGTTTTGTTCTTCATATTGGAATTATTGATCCGTTGACTTATCTTTTAATTTTTGTTTCGCTATGGAAATTGGAGGAAAAATTTTATTCGTCACAAATATACCGTAATAGGGTTTCTAGGAGTCACACTTACAGGATAGAAAAACGTAAGCTTCGCACCTAGAGTTCTTAAGAGTCACACCTAAGAGAAGATTGAGTCACAATCAAAAGCAAAGTGCTGTAATTTTATTCATCAAATGTGATTAAGAAATTGATCACATAACCATTATATAAACATGCTAGTACTCCTAATCCAACTAGGTTTTGAAGATATAGAATATTATCAAGAAATCAGTATATTGACTTGAATCAAAATAGTTTCTATAAAGTTTCTATTTAAAAGAGAATACAAGGAATGACGTTAGTAACCAAATCAAATCACACAAGGAATGATGTTAGTAACCAAATCAAATCATATATTCTAATTAGAAGTGACTCTTAATTTATAGGAGTTGACTAATACTACCAAATTTATAGACAACCTTAATATATATATATATATATATATGTATGTATGTATGTATGTGTGTGTGTATATATATATATTATATGTATGTATGTATGTATGTATGTATTTTATTTTACAATACTCCCCTTCAAGTTGGCTTGAAGATATCTTCCATTGTCAGTTTGCTGATTAAGTAGTCAAATTGTTTCTTGTGAAGTCCCTTTGTAAGTATATCAACAACTTGCATGGTGGTTGGAAAATATGACTTGCAAATCATTCCATTGCTGATCTTTTTTTTTTTTTGATAAAGTGCTTGTTAACTTCCACATGCTTTGTTCTATCATGAAAAACCGAATTATGAGCAATTGAGATGGCTACCTTATTCTCACAATGTGATGAGTTAAGAATCTTCAAGTCTTCTAAAAACCTTTTAATCCATATAATTTTACAAATCCTATGTGCATTTGCTCTAAACTTAGCTTTTACACTACTTTCCACAACACTATGGTTTTTGATTTGCCAAGTAACTAAATTCCCTCCAACATAGATATAATAACCAAAAGTTGATATTCTATCGGTTGCACCTCCAGTCAATGTATACTTCTAAATGTAAATGTTCATGTATTTTAAACAACAGACCTCAAGATTCTATTAACAAAATCAAACCGCTCCATGCGAATGCATGAATTGACTGATCATACTTACAACAAAGGCTATGTTCGATTGTGTAGGGGCCAAATAAATTAATATGCCATAAGTCTTTGGTATTGCTCTTGATTCACCACTTTTTTAGTGTTGGCAAGATGGAGCTTCAAGCTGGCTTCAATTAGTGTTTTAACTGCTTTCCATCGCAACAACTAATTTAAGTAGATATTTACGTTGATCGACAAATATACTTTTCTTAGATCTAGCAAAATTCATTCCAAGAAAATATTTTAAAGCATCGAAATCCCTAATCTCAAAATTATCAACAAGTTTCTTCTTAAGTCTTTTTAGCTTGACATTGTCATCACTTGTCAGGAATATGTCATCCATATAAACAATCAATATAGCATTTTTACCTGTTTTTGAATGTTTATAAAACATGGTATGATCTGCTTGACTTTGACATAACCATGATGTCATATAGCCTTTCCAAAGTGCTTAAACCATGCTTTAGGAGATTGCTTGGGGCCATATAAAGACTTTTTTAGTCTATAGGCTTTGTGTGTGTCAATTCCCTCTTTAAACTGTGGTGGTATGCTCATAAAGACTTCCTTTTCGAAGTCTCCATTTAGAAAAGCATTTTTAATGTCTAACTGATGTAAGAGCTAGTTGAAATTGAAACTCACTGCGAAGGATGATAACACCCAAATTAAGTTTATTTTGATTGCTAGAGCAAATGTATCTTGATAGTCATTGACATTTGTTTGTGTTAATTGTTTTGCTACAACCCTTACCTTGTACCTTTATATGCTTCCATTACTTTTGCATTTAATCATAAACATCCTTTTGCACCCTACTTTCTTATTTTTCCTTGGCAAGTCAACTGCTTTCTAAGTGCCATTTTTTTTTGGAGCATTCATTTCTTCCATGACTAATAACTTCTAATTCAGATTACCTAGAGCTTCTTGAATATTTCCTGGAATAAACAATTGAGACATCTTATAAACAATTGAGATATCTTAAAGGTAAAAGCTCTATGATTATTAGAAAGGTTTTGATAAGATAAATATTTAGCAATGGGACGGCTAGTATATGATCAGACTCCTTTCTAATAGCTATGGAAATGTCATGGTCTATAGGCTCATTTAGAAGGAACAATAAAAGTAGAAATAGAAATAGGAATACCTGGAATATTCTTGGGACCGTCTCTTGGTGAATTTGGTTGATCTTGTGTTGGGATGAGAGGTAGGTATTTACTTTTCTCATCAGTTCTTCTTCAAGTATAAACTTGAAGCTTGGTATTTGGATTGGTTTGTTCTGTTTGTAGTACTTCTCCTATTTGCAATACACTTACACTTGACAATGATTTACTTGTATTTTCATTTGCTTCAGTATCATGAACATTATGTTCCTAAGATCGTGATGTTGAAAAAATAGTAATATCCATAATTGTATTGGGTAATGGAACATACATGCCCCTAAAATCGTCATCTTTTAGTTGTTTCTCCCCTCAAATATGATTCTTGGTAAAGTAAGGTTGATTTCTATAAAAGAAACATCAATACTTACATGAAATTTTCTAGTTTGAGGATTGTAACATTTGTATTCTCTTTTGTTTGAGGTTTATATGATGAAAACACATTTTTTAGCTCTAGGATCAAGTTTAGATTTGAATTTGTTTAGTATGTGAACAAAGATTGTGCGACCAAAAACTTTTATTACCAAATTAGATAGTATTCGTGTATCAGGAAAAGATTTTTTTAGGCAATATTAAATAAGATGTCATAAAAAAAACTTCACCCCATAAATATTTTGGAATATTCATAGAAAACATTATGGCGTGAGCTACTTCTAGTAAATGCTTATTTTTTCTCTCAACAATTTCATTTTGTTGAGCGTTACGACATGTAGACTGATGTTGAAACTCCCTTGCCTTAAATTTTTTTCCCAAACACTCATTAAAGTATTTTGTTCCATTACCAAAATGAAGTATGTTAATCCTTTATATGATATTGGTTTTCTATCATTTGGTAAAAATCTTTAAACGTTGTTACTACCTTATATTTTTCCTTTATCAAATAAATTTAAGATAATCTTGTATGATCATCTATAAACGCAACGAATTATATTTTTCTAGATACAATAGTGATCTTTGAAGGGCCTTACACATCACTATGAATTAAATAAATTAATTTTAAAGCATGGAAGGGTTTTGAAGGATATATAGCATGTTGGTTTTTTTAATAAATGACAACTTTCACATTGAAAAGATAAACAGTTTAATTTTTTAAACTCAAGAAATAAATGATTAAGATAGAAATTTGGGATGTCGGTCTAAGATGCCAAAGCATTATTTGTTCATGAATAGAACTTGTACTACTAAAGCCTTGAGCTTTTTTATTATCGAAGAAGTTGTCATTAAGGTGGTAAAGTTCATTGATCATCCTAGCACTACTAATCATCTTCCCTGAGCTCCGACTCTGAAATATACAAATAAAATCATAAAAAATAACAAGCAGTTACAATCTTTGGTTAGTTTACTCATAGACATAAGATTGTGGGCAATTTTAGGAACATAAAGGACAAATTTATGATTTATTCTAAAAAATTGTTATCAACCCTTTCCCTGTATAAGGTGAGAAACTATCATCTATAAATTTGATTTTCTCATTAGCAAGACATGTTAATTAATTTGTAAATGAATGGAAATGACTAGTCATATGATTCGATGCATCCGAATCAATGATCCAAGAAGCAAAATTTTAACAACGAGATAAAGCATGGGGATGACTGCCTATTTAACCAAAGAAACACTAGGAATACCATATGGTGAATTGGACTTTAGTAGTTTCATAATTTGGTCCATCTGCTCTTTACTAAAAGGCTTTTCTTAGCTTCATTTGCTGCAGGAACCACATTGTTGGGTTTGTCATCAGGTCTGCTGCTTTTCCAAGTAGGTGGCTTTCCATGAAGTTTCTTATAGGTTTCCTGTGCATGGCATGACTTAACATAGTAGTCACACTACGTGCAAGATTTGTATTGTTTTGCAATAATCTTGCTCGCATTTACATCAGCGGCAAGTAATGCAGAGTTATCAATAGGATCTCTAGGACAGTTGCCTGTTTTCCAAGCATGACCACCCTGCGTCTCTCTTCTCTTTTAACTTTTGAAAATACCTTGCCAATGAGAGGTAGAGATTTTCTGCGTATTATTCTCCCACTTCATCAAAACTCAATATTGAGTCCAACTAGGAATTTATAAATCTGAAGTCCTTTGTTTTCTTGTAATGGTTGTAGTATGTAGATTTCCATTCATAATCATTGAATAGATCAAGTTCTTGCCACAACTGCTCAATGTATTGAAGTATTTGATGACATTGTTCTCTACTTGTTGTATATCACCAAGTTTTAGAGTCAAGCCGTAAACATGGGACTAATTACCCAAATCAAAATACATATGGTAAACATTATCCCAGAGTTCCTTTGCCATTGAATAACACATATAGTTGGATTTGATGTCTTCATCCATGGATTTCACAAGTTACATCATAACCATGGAGTTTTTAGCATCCCCGGTAGCATATGTTGGGTCCTCCCTTGCTGGTGCCTTCATGTCGCTAGCAAGATAACCTATATTCCCTCGCCCCCAAATATACTTGCACATAGACTAAGACCAGTGCAAAGAGCTGCCACCATTAAGATGGATGGTGGTGATCTAGATTGAGTGTGCCTTGTTATTAGAGGATTGGGTAGCAACAAGTTTTGTTTCATACGTGGTGAACAAGAGCAACAAAGGGATTGAAAAAAATTATAGGGTTTTTATAAAGAGTCAGTGACCTACTCTGATATTATAAAGACAATTTTCTCTGGAATGAGTATATCAACTTGAATTAAATAGTCTATACAAGGCTCCTATTTAAAAGAGAATAGAAGACATGAAATCAAGAATCAAATCAAATCATAAATCTTAATTAGGAGTGATTCGTAATTTATAGAAGTTAATTAATACTATCCAATTTATAGACAATCTAATACAAAATTTTCTATTTTACAATAGTTTTATTTTCTTATATAAGAAATCTATTTAGAATAGGAAAAAGCTAATAAAGCTAATTACTTTAGACCTAATAGAATACAAAATAGATAATCATCTAGATCACATCAACAAGCACTAATTGTTGTGCAAGGAAGTTTAATAGAAAGTTCAGGAAAAGGTGAAAAGTGTCTCCTTTTGTCCTGCAACTTTAAGAATCTTTTCATGCTTGTGTGCTATTATAGTTGCATAATTCCCGAGAGAAGAGAAAGGGTGAAACAAACCCTTATAAGCTAGTCCCGTAATAATTTTGATCTGGTGCTTTTCTATTGAGATCTCAGCAATGGAAAAGATGTGTGATTGAAAACTAAACTCTAGGACAATCTTGGTTGCATACACAAAGCCTTAGGATAGGTCTTTGACACCTTGTCCTCCCTAGGCCAGTTGCACATGCATTTGTGATGCATGAGTTTTTTAATAATTGGGTAAAATTATAGACTATCCAAAAGTTTGAAAACATGACACAAATGCCCTCCACTTCTAAGAAAGCATTATATAAACCCCTTTTTATCCAAAATGCTCTTAATTATTATTAAAAAAAGTAGTTAATTAAGAAATTTCAAAATTAGAGAGAACATAAAGAAAGTGCATATGGATATTGTTTTGGTAAGGTGAAGAACTGTCTGTAATGCTTTCTCAGATGCCCAATATTAGATTCATTCTCCAATTTGTATAAATCATGGCTTTTATTTATTAATATATTTTAATTTAACTATACTTTTTAAGAAAACAATTAAGGACATTTTAGGTACAAAAGAAGGCTTTTATCAAAATCTCAAACTTTTGGGTTGTCTTTGTAATTTCATATTACCTCAAGGTGGTGATTGTAATTTACCCTTAATAATTCTTTTATATTAGTTTTGGTTTTCTTATTTAATTTAAGCATCTTTGTATTAATAGGAGTTTTAGTTGTTACATGAAATGTGACATTATGAGGGTTTTACTAAAATAAATAGGTTGCTAAGGTTATTTTATAGACATTCTTTTTTATTTATCAATATATTCGAACTTTAGAGGTTTCTTAAGAACCTAAGCCCGAAGTCATCTTGTTTAAACTTAATTTTTATTCTAGTTTTAGCTGTTATTATTATGTAATTTATGTTTTCTACCATTTTCACACTATCAAAATGGTAACGAAGCTAAAAGATCCTTCATTTGTGTTGGGATTTCAATCCTTTGACTATGATAGGGCATGTTAGAGGTTGTAGAAGGAGTAATAAGATCATTATGCTATTCATTCTTTGCAACCAATAATATGAACTAGTGGGAACCTCAATAGAGATTTTAGAAGTCGACCACAACCCCTTAAACATATTAGAAAGTATTCATAAAGAGGAAACATTTTTCATAAAGCTAGCGCCATAAACCCTTCACTACGAGGAGGCGGATTGGAAGAATGGAAAGGCACTACTCTTCAATCAAGGAGGAGAATCAAGAAGCAATAAGTAGCAAATAGTCTTGTTGTTGAGAACAAAGTAGTTATAGATTGGAATTCTTCGCCGACCTATGATGAAAAAAATGTGGATTGGGACTTTCCTCCTATCTATGATATTTATTATGATGATGAGTATAATGATAATTCTAACAACAATAAAAGTAGTAATAGAGATTATTTCAACAACGACACCGTCATTCAAAAGCTAGATGCTAAGAGAACACAAGTTGCTCAACAAAAGAAACTCTTGATTTAGGCTTAGTTGATCTTTTTTATTACAAGTTTGATATCATCATAAAGGTAGAATTGTTCAAGGAATATATGGATGCAACAAATGTTGCTGATGCAAGTTTAAGCCTTGCAATTTGGTCCTCTAGAAATCTATGGAAGAACTTTGAGTTACCAATAGATGCTTCTTATGCAACCTTGATTATAGAGGAAATAATTCTAATTGTTATTGGCTTGAAGCAAAGAAAGAAAAGGGGTTGTAGAATCGTGGTTGGACATCCACAAGATTGAGGCAAGAGCAAGTTCAACTCAAGGACAAGTTCCTCCAACCCAAGGAGAATGATGAAGGAGTTTTTTTTAATAATTTCCTTCTTAGTTTTGTTTTTATTTTATTTGATTCAGGAGTCTTTAAATTAGCAAGGGTTTTAGTTGTCTTGTGATTAGCATGTGACATTACTAGGGTTTGACTAATATAAATAGGCTGCTAAAGGTCATTTTATATATGTTCTTTATTTATTTTAGAGGTTTCTTATGAACCCTAAACCCTAATTATCTTGTTCAAACTTCAATTCTATCCTTGTTTAGCCATTATTCTTCTGTAATTTCAGTTTTCTGCTGTTTTCCTCTACCGGTAGATGTTTCTTATGCACCTTTATCATGGAGGAGCTAATTCTAATATCTTGAATTATTATGCCTATTCTTCCTGCATCAATTTTCCTATGTTTTCATCTTCAAATTGAAGTTTCAATATTATTTTAGCCTTATATGAGTCTTCTGAAAAGCCAGTCTTGTGCATTGTGCCAATATGGCAATTATTTATTAAATCAAGGAGAGATTACTTTTAGTATCATGGTACAAAGACAAATGATTTGTAGAGGAAAGAAACAAAGTACCTATCATAAGAAAAGTAGAAGATAGAAAGTAGATAATAGGAGCCTTAGGGACACATGCATGTACTGTGCATTATTTGAATCTTGTTTATCAGACACCAGTGATCGACATTGGAATCATTCAATGGTTAAGCATATTTCGGAATTTTCAACCATTTATGCTTGCTGTTTTTACCTACCATTGTACATGATAAAAAGAGGACTTGTGCAATATTACATCCTGTTTGATTAATAAATGAAGTGCAGGATGATGCTTCCATATCATGGAGGAAAAGGAAGAAGCACTTTTTTATGTTGAGTCATTCTGGAAAACCAATATATTCCAGGTTTGTTCCAAATGTTCACATCAGGAAATATACACAGTTCTTATTCATAGTGATGCAAACAACAATAGTGTAATCTATCTTTTGTTTTAATGCTTGCTTTCTTGATCAAATTCTCTTATTTACCTCCAGATATGGAGATGAACACAAGCTAGCAGGATTTTCAGCTACACTGCAGGCCATAATTTCATTCGTGGAGAATGGGTACATAGATGAGCTTGTGAACTCTCATTTTTTGCCATGAACATCCTTTGAATTGCTATTAATCTGAAGGCAATTCTATTGAGGGCTTTAATAGATTTATTCATTATTTGTCTTTCAGGGGGGATCGTATCAAATTGGTTAGGGCAGGAAAACACCAGGTTTGCTTATATTTTATCATGTGGCCTTAAAAAATTATTCTTATTCTTCATGTTCTAATCAATCCTTTGTTCTTTGCGACCTGGATTATAAAGTAGCACAATTTTTGTTCTCGTGTTATTTTAATTTGGGTAAGCTCATTCAATTTTTTTTTTCCCAATTATTAAGAAAAATAAAAGAAGCCCCTTAATTTTTGGAGATGATTTCAAATAGCTCCAAGTTGAGATGTTACTCCAAGGTTTTCATAGCAGTTTCTATAATCATGCTGGTGTTTTGTGGAAGTATCTTCTCGAAGCTCATTGGTTAGTGAAAAAAGGAAGAGGATCTAATGCAAATGAACCTATTTTATTACTTTTATCTTCCTTTTGGAGTAATAGGATTTCTAATTAGGAGCATGAGAGAGATCTACTGAATCGACCGACTTGCAAACTCTGAATGTTTCATTTTGGGTTCAGGTGGTTTTTCTCGTCAAAGGACCAATTTACCTGGTTTGCATTAGCTGCACGGAGGAGCCATATGAATCGTTGAAGGGGCAATTAGAACTTATTTATGGTCAGGTAGCAATTAATTCCACTACTTCAATGTGTTACCTTTTTTATTATTTTCTGACATTTTCTTAAATAGATCAAAAACTCTCCTGATCTTCATATTTTCACATGTTTTCCTCGAAATGGATGCAGATGATACTCATTTTAACGAAGTCAGTAAATAGATGTTTTGAGAAAAATCCAAAGTTTGATATGACGCCATTGCTTGGAGGAACAGATGTTGTCTTCTCATCTCTCATCCATTCATTAAGTTGGTTCGTTCTCTACTCTTTCCGCATGGCTTCTTTAGCTGCTGTTGGAAAATAAAAAAAAATCTCTGCTTCGTATGGTTGGAGTACTTTTTTTCCTTGGCTTGTTGATTTTGCGAGGGCCTATCCCGTGGATGCAAATTTATTAATTAAGACTTCTCTATTTTTATCCCCATAACCTAAAGAAAAAACACATTGTTGTACATTTTAATGATTAACATGACAAAAATGCAAATCATTCTCTTGTACTTTGTAATCCAAGAAATGTGATAGAGACAAAATATCATCCTTATAAAACTAGTATATATTATACCTACCCAAAAAACTTTGTTAAGAAGAACTAAGTTTGCTAAGTTTAAATAACCTATACTCAAAAGGTATGATTTGTACTTGTTTTGTTCTTTATACTAAATTGACAAATTCTAACATCTATTAATTATTACCATTAAGTAGCTAACAATGAGATTCAGTGGCCTATGGGTTGGGTTTTTAATATATCTATATCCACATCCAGAACCAAGACCAATATCAATACCCCACCCATTACCCCAAATGTAAGGAAATCGGATATCCATACCTAACTCATCGGATTTCAAATACCCGTTACCCCAGCACTATTTATTATCTAATGTGAAAATAAAAAGTGTGTGTGTGTGTGTGTGTGTGTATTTTGGGTGTGTGTTGTATGGTAAAACTGCAAATATCTTTTACATATGTATGCCAATATATTTCAGGTCAGATTCGGATTGGGTTTCAAGTTAGTTTTTAGCAATATTTATACCCTATCCATTACCTAACAAGCATGGATTTCAGGTATCTATGTCTGATATGAAACAACACTATCCTAAAAGAAAACACCCATTTAAGTCGGTTCAGGTGGATTTCCATCGGGTTCAGTTGCCGTCCCTGGTTACTAGCTATGCAGCATTCTTAGTTGAGCTATCCTCTCTATTTTAGTTTGGCAATTTTGCTATATGTAAACTATGATGGAGGTTCTGTTCACCACTAGTTTTCCTTGGTATATGCATGCTTATGGTCATATTTCTTGAGGTTCTCTGATTTCTCTTGTTATTGACCATCAGTGTGTTGAAATTCTTATGCACCTTTTCTTCCCCTTTACAAGATTGTAATTGTCTGATATTTTCTTATTTTTTCTATTGATGAATTATTTAACTGATGTTTTCATTTCCTCTTGTTAAATGAGATACAAAGCGCACGTCTTTATACCTCTATTTTAAACTGGAGGGTCCTGATGGGGTTTTTGTTGTTTCTCTTGTCAGGAATCCAGCAACTTTTCTTCATGCATACACTTGTCTTCCCCTTGCTTATGCAACGAGGCAAGCTGCAGGTGCTATATTGCAAGATGTTGCTGATTCTGGTGTCCTCTTTGCAATATTAATGTGCAAACACAAAGTTAATACCTTCTCTTTTCCCCCATTGTTCTTGTTTCCCCCCTTTTTTTTGGCTTTCAGAAACATCAATCTCTAAAAAACTGCATTTATTTTCCAGTTTGAAATTCCTTTAGATGCTACAGCTGTTTATGACTTGGGGCTTAATTTCAGGTCGTAAGTCTTGTTGGTGCTCAAAAAGCTTCACTTCATCCTGATGACATGCTGTTACTTTCCAACTTTATAATGTCTTCTGAATCATTTAGGCAAGTAAAATTGACTTTCGTTGTTTCATAGTCCTCTCATTGTTAAGAAATCCTTTAGTTAATACATGGTCTTGCAAGTTCCAGCTTTGCTAGGCTATTCTCATTTTCATTGCCATTACAAATGTGCTCTATTTCCTGATGGATGATTGAGCTTAATACTGCTTAATTTTTAGAAAATGCAAGAGTCGCTGCCAAAAAAAGAGGCATAGTTATCTTCTTCATTAATGCTTGTTATTGTTGTCTTAACCTGAAGATGGAATTTCTGAATTCTCTTTTGAAACTGTGGCCTGACATATTCTTTTGACTTTATGCAGGACATCTGAATCTTTCTCGCCAATTTGCCTGCCAAGATATAATCCAATGGCCTTTTTGTATGCTTATGTCCATTATCTTGAAGTGAGTGAAACATGGTTTAGATGAATTTCTGTTTGAGCAAATTCATCATACTCTTGTTTTTCTGGACAGTGATTGTAGAAGACTATCGATGACTGCAATTGTTTGATCCACATTAATAGTGTTTTTATAGTCCTAATTGTATAGCAATTGATGGGAATTGACATGAACTTAATTTTGTGGCAGGTTGACACATACTTGATGCTGCTTACCACTAGTCCAGGTTCCTTTTTTCATCTTAAGGATTGCAGGTAAGATGATTGCCAATTTACTCAATGACTTGTCTATTTTTGTATTGAGAGAAGTGGAGGTGACCTTATTCTGTTATCTGAGTCATGAGAATTGTTGAGAACAGGAAAAAATGATAGATGGTTTGTCTCCCAAAGAGGAAATATATGGAGATGCATGTTTGCTAACTTTTTGTTTTTTTTTTTTTTTGTTTCACATGATCAAAATCTATGTGATATGGAATAATAGCCTAAAATGTAACCTTCTTTTGGACAAGAAAAGTCAACTGATGCATCTTTCAATAAATTCCCAAAGCATCAACTTAAGTGATAACCAGAACAGCTTCTTATTGTCTCCTAAAGACTGAACCTTTATAATACATATTTTCATCATAAATTACACGTTTGCATTTACTCATACTAAAATAAATAAAAATAATTTTGGCTAATGTTTTTTAGTTAATACTAGCTGAAAAGCACATTGCTCATGCTCATTGCAAGTAGAGCCTTAAGGAAACAAGTAATCCCACTAGTGTCAAGTCATTACTATTGTCATCACTTTTTTTAATTTTCTTACCATAAAAATTATGTTGAGATCAATAAAATTTCGCTTCTTATTCATAACTTCATATTTCCAACAATGTTAGGAAATTATTTTATGGGGCATGGAAGGGGTTGAGAATTCGAAATTACCTTGCATTTTCTATCTGAATTTCAGTATGAAATTGGTTTTTCTTCCCCACATGCTTTTTAATGAAATGAGTGAATGATTCTTTTTATTTCTCTTCCATTCTATTTGGGACTCTAAAATTTGACAAATTTTATAGGATTCGTATTGAAATGGTTCTTCTGAAGTCAAATGTTCTTAGTGAAGTTCAGAGATCCATGCTGGATGGTGGGATACATGTTGAGGATTTGCCTGGCGATCCATTTCCTCGTTCTGGATCTGTTTCTCCTCGTTTAGGGCAGCATCAACAGCCAACCGATTCTCCTGGGAGATTCAGGGAACCATCTGTTGGGATTGGTGGTCCTGCCGGACTTTGGCATTTCATATATCGCAGCATCTATCTGGATCAATACATATCTTCTGAGTTTTCAGCACCAATTAACAGTCCAGGACAGCAGAAAAGGTAAAGCTGTGGAACCTTGGGACCTTTTAGAGGTGAGCACTATTCGAAAATTCCGAGTTACCCAAATTAGTTTAAAACTAAAATCCTGTTTTGCAGATTGTACAGAGCTTACCAGAAACTGTATGCTTCAATGCACGATAATGGAAATGAGCCCCACAAAACTCAGTTTAGAAGAGATGAAAACTATGGTAAATTATTTTTTTTAAATTTCGATCATATCAAATAATCACAAAGTACAAAATTTCAATGTGTGTATTTAAATGCTCCATAGTTTATGAAGCCATGGAAGATCCATTAGTAAGCATTTCTCTGTACTAAACTCATATGAAGAATATGTTTCCTCATCTTGTTAGACTAGCTTTTGTATATGCATTTTGCATAGATATTCTTTCAAGTTGACAGTGGTTGTTGGGCCAAGACATTTATTATAGGCACATAACTTAGAATTGGAAAAATAATGCTACGTATCTTGCAAAGTCAAGTTTTATTGTTGTTCTGTTTGTTATTTTGTTAAGCAAATCTCATTTTTCACTATCTGGAATTCTACACCATAATCATGCTCCTTGATGTTTGTTTCAATTTTTAATTGTTTAAAATCCTTTCATGGTGAAATTGTGTCTATTTTGTGTGACAGTTCTTCTCTGTTGGGTCACCCCAGATTTTGAACTTTATGCGGCATTCGATCCACTTGCAGACAAGGTTTGACATTTGCTGAAGTTCTTGGCTTATGCGTTCTAAAAATGAAGTGAATAAACCATCATGTTCATCGAGGCAAGAAACCTTAGGCCCATGCAGCCACATAGCTAAGGCTAGCTTTATACTCCGCTATCAAACAAGATTTTTCTTGGGCATATCAGATAACCTTCTGGGATCACTAATTGTGAAAGGCTAAAGGCCGAGCTTATTATTATTTTGACGTCTTCTTTTGATGTCCTCATAGTGTGGAGGGTGACCTATTCTCCAACTCCAAATAAATTGCATGTTCTCCTCTCTTTTTTTTCACTAATATATATTCTTGTTTCATCTAAAATATCCAATATACACTATCTCAATTATGTTGCCTTCTCATTTGATGAGACTAAATCTTTCTGCTGGCTGCGCTTCTTAAAATAACTCTACAAATGGATTGCATGATCCTTCTTGGTATCTTTTTGGCATATAGTTTACATTTGATGCTGAACTTCTTTTATTGTATTCAATTTGCAGGGTTTGGCAATAAAGACTTGCAACAGGGTCTGTCAATGGGTGAAAGATGTTGAAAATGAGATTTTTTTGCTGGGAGCAAGCACATTTTCATGGTGATATCGCAACAAAGCATGTATACTAGGGTTTGTTCATTCAATAAAAATCCACATTTAGTTTTTTCAATCTCACGCTAATTTAAGCGTGCCAATAGCTTACCAACATTTTGTTTTTTTTTTAAAAAAAAAAACCTTTTATAGGTTTGCTTGCATCCAATCGTAGAGTAGTCATTGCAATCCTTATTAGATTTTGTTCTCGGCAACTCGTGCAATATTAATTTTGATTTATTATCAAACTGGGTGCAAGTTGGGAGGCCAAAACTTCCTCTCTTCTTCTTACAACGTAGGCTTCCAAGCATTGTTTTCTTTGTTCTTGTTCTACCAAGGAGATTAATTGTGAACGTTCGGACATGATTATGAATCTGCCACTTGGTGGTACGGCTGCACAAAGTAATTTGGAATGTCTATTATTGTTTTCCTTGACCTGCTTGTCACAGACGAGTGACTCCACCGTTTGCATCATACGTTATATTTGCTTTGCCCTGCTTTCTGATGATTGTTAGGTTTGCAGAACATGCGCAGATTGCAGCATAAAACCGCTATGATTGGGAGCCTTATGAGTTATGGCTGAAGACTTGCGCGCCCGTCAATCTTCCCTCATGCTATTGGCATGGACTGTTTTTTTTTTTTTCATAAATAATGCTAATTTGTGATAAATGAGAGCAAAAATTAAATTAGAGCAATAAAAAATTCTATATTTTTCCTAGTTTTATTTATCAATAATTAGAGCAAAGCACCCTTTCAGTATAGTTTAAACTTTAAACTAGATAGATGATAAATGTTATATACTGCATGTCGTGTGAGAGTTTTTCTAATGTAAAAAAAAAAAGGAAGAAAAATTCAAGAAATGATAAATTGAGTCAATCTTGAATAGAGTCAAGTTACATGACCTGAGATAAGCCCACAAAAAAAAATGAAAAAAAAATTATAAAGCTAAAAAATCCATAGTAAATTTTGGTTGATTTAACTAACTGAATATTAATATCGGGATAAAAAAATAAATTAAAAAAAATCTTGTAAAAAAAATCAAAGTTAAATATAAAAAAAAAACATAGAAAAAAATCTCAGGATAATTTAGCTAACTTGTGACCTGTGATAAGGATTAAATTTGATGTAAAAATTAAAAGTAAAATTTCTAATTATCAAAATTTTAAAAAAATCAAAATAATGATGATTAACTCAGTATACAAATTAAATAAAAAATAATAATTAAGGACTAAATTAAAAATAAATTAAATTAAAAAAGATAAGAAAATAGAAATAAAAAGAAAAGTTGGATATAAAATTATATCAAATAAAAAATTGAGGAAAAAATTGAAAAATAAATGAAGAAAAGGATAAGAAAACAATAATCAAGAGATTAAGAATCAAACTGAATATAAAAATTTAATTAAATACTTAAAAATAAAATTGAAAAATAAATAAACTATTAAAAAATATTAAAAGCAAAATAAATAGCAATTAAAAAAATAAAAATCAAATCGAATATAAAAAATAAATAAAACAAAACTGGTGTTTTTTCTAAGAGAAGAGAGAAAAAAAGAAGGTAAAGAAGAAAGTCCATTCAAGCCACACAATTAGTCCACCATCGACATGCGCCCATCCAGTAACACGTCCTCGGTGTGCCGCTTCAAATATCATTGTGGAAGATGAAATTTGGCTAACAGAGAAGCCCATGTGCTTTCAAAGGGCATATGCTCCTTCTATTTGTTGGTGTATGTATTGTACGCATTATTTTTTTTTTATTATTTTTTAAAAGACTAAACTGATATTTACTCAACTTGATAATAACAAAAAAAATCATGAGAAAAAGACTAAAAAGCTCCTAAACAACAGCTATAGGATTTTTTTTCTTAAAAGGAAAAATAGTATTGTGCTTTTGAAATTAAAAATTCAAAAAATCCCCTAAAGTCATTTAAAATTTGCTTTTGAGAGTATTTGAGTCCTCACACACAAAGCAAAAATACTTATCTATTCCATTCATTCTTGTAATAACAAATATATCCCACGAAAAAGATCATAGGAGCTCCCAAACCAAGTTATTTAATTTTGTTAATAAATGGCAAAATCATCTAAATTGTGCAAGTTCACAATGAACTGTGAGGGATTCCATAAAATATTAATGAAGTTTAGTTTCTTATACACACATCTAGTAGTTTCTTCTCTCTTTTTTTTCCTTAATTTATTTTCTGTTAGTTTACTAGTGATATTCTAAACCATTACCTAAGAACCTGAACTTTAACATGAAAATCATGCTAAACACTTTTGTAAACATGAACATGAACTTGAAAATTAAAAACCTAAAAATTCGGTTAACCTAGATTCAAGTTCAATTTTTTGGTTAACGTTAACCTATTCCTCAACATTTACATCCTTTCAAAAAAAAAAATTGAAAGTCATTTAGTAAGAGGTTCAGAGTCCCATTAATTATTGCTCTTCACATCATACAATATTTATAATTAATTTATGAAAATCTAAATTTATAATAATTTCTTATATGGCTAATGAAATAACGTATGATTGTATAAGTAAGGGATAACAAATCATTGATATGTATGTAGGAAATTATATGAAGTAAAGTGCAACCTCTATGTAACGTTCATGTGCCTTAATCTTTATACTTAGGTATTATTTATTAAATTTGATTTACGAAAATTTGATTATATTAACAAATATCATCTTGTTATAATATATATATATATATATATATATATATATATTGTTACATTTTGTTTATAGTTAATTGCTGCTTAATTTAATTACAGTAAGAGTGATTTGAAATAGTAATATCATAGCTTCGAATGTCATTAATCCTTATTCAGTAATTAGTATATTCTTATAAATTATCCATTGAAGATCTCTTTTTGTATTTAGTTACTTCGTAATTGATATCAAAATACTAAGGTAATTTAATAAAATAGGATATACCGTAGTTACTCAAGAGGAAGACAAGTTGTACAGTGTTTAATACAGACTTTGAAGAGGACAAGTGTTAGTTTTGAGATGAGGTACGAATCCTTTTCCTGTCCCAAAAAGGTGTCCTGAAGGCAAAACTCATGGGTAAAAATAATCACTTCTCAGATTTTCATCTAATCCATTTGCACTTGTTTATTTTTTAATTTGGTAGGCTAAAAAAACTTGTCCAAGTTTACATATATTTTATTAAAATGAATATTTATATATAGAAACTTAATTAAAAAAAAAACTTTTTAGAGACTAAACTCCGCATATTATACAATTAAAGGATCAAAAAAATTAATCCTAAAAGGTGTAATTCAATTAGCCAAACTCTGAATTTGCTCTTTAAAAATATCATCCGTTTGAGTTTTACAAATTTTATATCCACTAAAAGTTTATATGATCGTTAATTTCAGAGTTCGTTGGATTAGTTGAAATACACACAAGCTAGTTCAGACACACACTTTAATCTAAAAAATAAAAGGACCAAAAAATTTCAAATTAGGACTGAAAAATTAAAAAGAAAATATGGACTAAAATAGATGTTTAAAACTTTAAGGACCAACATAAACTTCTGTAAAAACCTTATTTAATTTCGTTCTGTCTACTTTGCATCGAACCGAGACAATAACATGTAATGACTCAATTATTTATTGTCCGGATCAGTAAAGTCCAACACATTCCATTCTCAGTTGTTCTAACTTATCTAGATTATCAGATTAGTAACACTGAATCCTTTACATAAACTAAATAAGAAAATAAAAATTTCACGTATGCATAAATTAATAAATGTTAGTAATATTTAACAAAAATAACACCTATCTCTTCAAAGAACTTCAACCGTTTTTTTACAAAATTCCATCCACATAAAATTGATCATTTTGTCTCCGAATACTCTACAAATTTTGTCACTGATTGTTTTAGTAAAGTGTCCTTCTCAAATTGTTGAGTTTGGATGTTTATCTATTCAACTTTAATAAAATTGGATACAATTCTAAAAAGAAAAAAAAATTCATTAATATTTTAAAAAATCGGCATAATGATTAATAAAAAGGAATGTCTACTAATGAAATACATAATCATGTATATTAAAGTTTTAAATTTGTTTTATTAACATAGATATTTAGGATAATTTATATATACCTTGATTAATTTTATAAGTTTTGAAATTAACGATCATGTAAATTTCTAGTTATCATTATATTAACAATTATAAGACTCAAATTTAAAATTATAGAAGGAAAAAATTATTTAGTTGCAAGATTTTATTATTGAGTAACCTACTCAATAGTTTTAAAATAATTTTTTTGTAATTTTAGATTTTATGGTGTTAATTTTTTCTTTATTTATTTCTAAAACATACTTCAAGTTCCAAAATAATGCAGTTGTATTTGTTTAAATTATATATATACGCACACAGATGATATTGATTGAAATAATTATATGGTTTTCTATTTTGTTCAAAGGCCATATCCGATTTTAAAGCAGATCTCTCAAATATCACCAACGCTTACTTGAGGCACATCGATTTACATAGAAGGAGTCAATAAATGTTTTATTTTGATTGATTTAATTTTTTTTCCTTAATTATTATCGAATATTTTTTTCAACTGAAAGATCCTTAAATAGGACAGTCTTTTGAATTTGTGTTTGCACAAATGTTGTGGGTTTTTAGTGTCTTGGATTTCAGTTAATTAAAGTTATCAGATTTTTTAGAAAAAGTCTACAAGGCAGTCTAACTTTTGTTACTTTTTGTCTTTTTGAATTTAATTAAAATACTCCAATATTGGGGTCAAATAATAAAACAATAAAGTTTGGGTAGCGATTGAATTACACAGTACTAAAGATTCAGAATGTGTGAGATAATAATTTAAAGTATTTTTATTAAAAAATATTTTAAAATAAAAAAATTTTATTTTTAAAAATTATTTTTAATATTTGCATATTAAAATAAAAAAAAATAAAAAAAAATTATTTTAAAACAAAATAATAAATTTAAAATTTGAGGAAACATGATTTACATTGTATTTCCAAACACAATTTTAATTAAAAAACTATCTATAATTAGTTTAAAAGGATTGTAAATCTCTCTTAAATACATGAAAAATAAAAAAGTCTAATATGATATGCTATAATGCTTGCAATTTAAATTAATCCTTTATGAAAAAAAATTTATAAATTTTCTATTTGAATAAGTTGAAGCATTTTAATTTAAGGTCTACTAAGTAATTTATATAGACTAATTTATCTATCTATCAAAGGTTTCTACTTAATATATGATTTTTCTTTGATTCTTTGGATATATTCCAATTTTAAAGATGTTCTATAAAAGCTATTTGGTATTCTTCCCTGTTAAAATCTTGGATAATTTTAGGATCAAAGAAATATGGATGCATACAGGTATTAGTACTTCAAGGTCTTCATATAGAAAATGATGTAACTAATCTAGACATTATTAAAAAGGATAATTAAAAAAGAAAACTAAAACAACCAAGAGAGAAAAATCCAGAAATAAATTGACAACAAATATTTGAAAAGAGTAAATAGTAATGAATTTTATCAAGGCACATCCAACAATGGGAACGCCGCCCGGGACCACCAAACGCCTAACCTCGGCTACCATGGTTGACCACAACTTACCACCACCGCGACATATACTTCGACAAGGGCTGCGGTGGTTGCAAGTTGAGCTCTTTTTCCTTCCTAATTTACTAAATAAAGTTTTTGACTTTTGGCTTAATTCAAACACAGTTCCACCATTGGAACAGAAGATCCCGTCCTCAAATGATCCATTTTTTTAGTGAGAAGTGACACTACTTTGTAAAAGCCTAAACTTATTTATCATTTGGTCTTCAAAAGCTAAGTGCGATGGCTTTTATCATATATAAATCTCATATGGGAGGACTGTCTTCCATCTAGCCAAACCTACCTCCGGTGGTTCATCAATTGTAGTGTGGTTGTCAAGATATCTGCCATCAGATTGAACTTTCATGCCCTGCTATCAAATATTCACTCGCAGCAATGCTCCTCCAAGTAAAGCTAGGTTGTTGTTCAATCCTATCTCCCATAAAGCTAGTTATAGGGTAGTGCTTGTTAGGTTTTCCCAAATGCACACATGAAATTGAAACGATAAATTGAAAATTAATATCTTGATTGTGCATGGTGTGTACTATCAAAGTTATTGTGTTTCTTGAGTTTGAGGCTAAATATTAAATTTTATAGCCTTGAGCTCTTATTTATTTGAATGTTTGTTTGTGGTTTTTGAATTTTATTAAATTTTATTTTTTCCCATTACTTTTTCAAGAACAAATCTTTTTTCTAGAAATATAGCATATTTTAAGGTAAATATTTTTTCTCCATGATATGAAAAAAATAATATCCAACATACTCTTTTGAATATCATACAAACTTATAATTATCTAACTTAATTTCTTATTTTTTCAAATACTATACGCTTCAGATAAATATTGTATTCTCAAATCTTTAAGTATGATAAGTTTAGTTTTTTACTATTTCATATCTCATAAGAAGTCTCATCAATAGATTTTAATTAAATTCTATTTAAAAAGTAAATAGTAGTTTACAAGGCAAAATGATTAACACTTAAAAGTGTATTTTTATCAAGGTTTTATATTATTATTTTGCATTTGAAGTATTAATAACTCTTTAACTAGAGCATGTTTTATAATAATATAACTAATGATATAAAATACTTTTAATTTATGGTAAATGTTCATTTTAAATGCAAATCTATCACATAAATCAAGGGATTGATTAATGAATTTAACTATTTAAATTAAGAAGACGGAGAGATCTAAGATTAGAAAAGAAATGTTGATTCAGTCCAAACTGGAACACCATTTAGTTATTGGATCATAACTGGAGCTGGAGAACTTGAATTTAGGTCTGCTATACATGAATGAAAAACTAAGACACGGGCCTAAAACGTTCATAAGAGTCTAATATTCATAAAGATCATTTTCAAGTTCAAATTATAGCAACAACGAAGAAATCCAAATCTGTCCTGCAGCTCAGACACTGTTCAGCATTCAACCCATATCTCGAGTTCTAAAAGTCTAAGGGCACAGATTTTTCTTTTGCTAAAAAGCTGAGACAATTTCCTAAAACTTTCATGAGAAAATCTATTCCAATTATGATATTAACAATGACATTTTATTCAGACAAGAAGATAAGGATAATCACCAACTCAAGATGTAGCTACCCTCTCAACAATTAGTTAATAAATAAATAGTTTCTCATTTTGGCCTATAAAAGAAGATATTAATCATACATTTTAAATATCTTGGTTTTTAGATCAAGATCATTTTTTTACTTGCTTTCTTTCCCTATAGCTTTAATATTCTAGTTTTATTTCATGTTATAGTTTCATTATTTTATTTATACATTTCATTTTTTTTACTATATTTATATAATTATGTTCTCATTTTATTTATTTATGTTTCTATTCTTCATGATGTTTAGTTAATTTTAACACGTTAAAGTAAAAAGATTTCATTAATGGTGTTAAAATATATATGATATAAACTTAATATTAATTTTAATGCTTATATTTTAAAAAAATTATTATTGATATATTTTATTATTTTTATCTTATTAATTTTTAATATCTTATCTTTTATTTTTTAACATATTCTTTAAATTATTTTTTCTTGTTAATTTTTTCAATGGTCTAGTTAATTTTACTATGTTAATATAAAAACATTATTATATCATTTAATAAAAGCAACACATTTAAATGGGATAGATACGTAAACATTTCGACTTAGAGAATGTAAATGCGTTAAAATTATATTATATTATAAAAAATATTTCAGCATATTAAAATAATAAAAATATTATATTTTTAAAAATAAAAATTTCAAAACTCACTGTTGACATTGCTAAACGGTGCCAAAGAATAGAAAGAAACCATAGTAATATTTAAGAGTTATTTGAGAATGTGGTATTGTTAAAGTTAAAAATATTTTTAAGTTAAAAATATTTTAAATAATATTTTTTTATTTTTTTTAAAAATATTTTTAATATTAATTTATGATTTGAAAATATAGAAATATTTTTAAATATTTTAGAAAAATATATTTTGAAGCGCATTCACAGATAATGACAGCACGCAACGGAGGCCAAGTTAATTTGTGGGGATGTGTGCAAAATGAAACTGCTCCTTCTCTCGCTTTCCTTTCCATTTCCTTTCCTTGCCTTTTCTCCTTTACCGTTTCAAGCTCTGACTTAGATCACTCACTGTCAGACACGCACACACTAATAAAATCCCTTCAAGTCTCTAGCAAGTAGCAAGGTTTCGTTCGGGTTAGGGTTGCTTTGTTTTTCTTCATTTCTGTAATTTTCATAGCAGCAGCTGCTCTCTAATGTCAAACCCCCTGGGACTGGGAGAGCTCTCCTTCTTGAGGGAGCCCTTTGTTCTTGTTTTCTTTCTTATTGTCTAAAACTTCTTTGATGTGATCACTGTGACACTGATTTGAGATCAAATAATCTGAAGTTTGGATTTTTGCTCTCTTTCAAAGCTGCTGGTTTGGTGGTTTTTTTTTTTTTTTTAAAAAAAGCAGTAGTTGGGGTCTTTTCTTGAAACTAAAAACAAACGCAGAGGATTCTCACAAAATTACACACTCAGATTATGTGTCTGTTCATGGTATTACATATGTATTGTTCTTAAACTCTGCAAAAGAAGAAGAAGAAGAATTCCATCTTTCTTTTTGTTTGAGTTTCAAGATTCTTCTTTGTTAAGCTCAAATCATACTGTTCTTTTCCTTTCTCCTTTTGTTATGTCTTGCAAAGAGGAAGAGAACCAAAGAATCTTAACCCCCATAAAGAAAGCAGACACCTCCTGATTCCTTTATTTATCTGTGTTTGATTATTTATTTTGTGGTGGAAATGGCCATGGAAGTGGCCCCTCTGCACCGAGAGAGCAGCAGTAGTGGGAGCATGAACAAGCACCTTACTGATGATGGGAAGTATGTTCGGTACACAGCAGAGCAAGTGGAGGCTCTTGAAAGAGTTTACGCGGAGTGCCCTAAGCCCAGCTCTTTGCGTAGGCAACAATTGATTAGAGAGTGCCCCATTTTAGCTAACATTGAGCCGAAGCAGATCAAAGTCTGGTTTCAAAATCGCAGGTTAAGATAAAAAGAAACTAAAATTTCTTAAATAATTTACTTTGACTTTTATTTTGATTCAATTTTTGGGGGATCAGGTCTTAGAGGGACTGGATTAACAGCATTTAATAAAGAAGTTTTACACTCTGACATTAAATGCATTGATGCCAAATAATTAAGTTTCATTAAGTATCAGATTGGTAAATTAAAGAGTACTACCAGGGTAGCTTTTTTTTTTAAAAAAAAAATTAGATGGGAGAAACACTACATCTTTTCTGCAATTTGAATTTTGTTTGTTTGCAAGCTTCTTTCCTTTTGCTTTTAGTGTAAACCTTCCTCTATTGGGTCATGATTTCACACTGGATTTATGTGCTTCCATTCATAGGATGCATTAGTTTGTATGGGTTGCTCCAATATGGGTTTTTGATTAGTTGAAGTTGGGATGCGTATAAAGAGATCACAGTCTTAATTTCTTCTGGGGATGAAGGGGTTTCCTGGGACAGTGAGAGAAGTTGGGTCCTGTTTGGATGTGCAGGTGTAGAGAGAAGCAGAGAAAAGAGTCCTCAAGACTCCAGACTGTGAACAGGAAATTGACAGCAATGAATAAACTTTTGATGGAGGAGAATGATCGCCTTCAAAAACAGGTGTCACAGCTGGTGTGCGAAAATGGTTTCATGCAGCAACAACTGCAAACTGTAAGTCTCTGATCGTGGTCTTTTATTTATAAATTGTTGTTTCCATTCATTCGTTACGATGATCCGTGTTGCAAATTGGGTAGTGCTGGGGATGATCTTGGAATATACGTTTGGCATGATGACCCAAAGTAACTTTAACCAACACTTCTGGGTGATTTCAACTTTGATGGTTTTGCCATGTGTCCCAGATTTTGCGGTGTAGAAGGTGCATTTTATCTGTGTTAATGATGTTGTTCTAATCTATGTATGATTTTTGTTACAGCCTGAGGCCCTAGCATTAACTCTAGTCTAAACAAAGCCAACTTCCAGGGGAAGGAAAATTATAGTAACTACATATCATTATTAGCATTATGTACTTTTCCTCATGCCAGCTAGTAATTTTAAACTTATTATGTGCCTCTATTTTCTTGTCACATTTTCTTCCCATGTTTGGTCATGCTCCGCTTGGTGCTTAATTAGTTGTAGCACCAATAGCATGTTTTTGCTGTTTTGTAAATATAGCTCTAACTGAGCTCCATGAATTAAGCATTTGATGCAATCTTATTTGCTTTCCTTCATTCTTGGACATGATTTATTGAAGTTGATATTGGTACAGGCACCAACAGCAAATGATGCAAGCTGTGACTCTGTGGTCGCTACTCCACAACATTCACTAAGAGATGCCAATAACCCTGCTGGGTAATCACAGTTACCTGGATCTCTTATCCATTTTGTTTGTTTGTGGTTAGCTGAATGCTTGTTTGTCGGCGTGCCATCCAACTAATATCGTGGTTTTTTTTTTTTCCTTTCAGACTCCTCTCAATAGCAGAGGAGACCTTGTCAGAGTTCCTTGCAAAGGCCACAGGAACTGCTGTCGAGTGGGTCCAGATGCCTGGAATGAAGGTTTTTTTTTATATATAAATATGTGCGCGCGTGCGCCACTGGTCTTTTAGTTGATAGATGTTCTTTATACACCTTTTCTATCTGAATGAATCATTTAAATTTGTTGGCAGCCTGGTCCGGATTCGATTGGGATTTTTTCCATTTCACAAAGGCGCAGTGGAGTGGCAGCAAGAGCCTGCAGTCTTGTAAGTTTAGAGCCTAAAAAGGTATTCACACTCATATCTGTAAATAATTTAAGTTGTTTCTTGACATTGATTGCTGGCTGCTTGTTTTAACGTGGTATATATATGCTATATGATTTTTTGTTTTTCAAAATATATGACAGATTGCAGAGATCCTTAAAGATCGTCCATCTTGGTTCCGTGATTGTCGGAACCTTGAAGTTTTCACTATGTTTCCTGCTGGAAATGGTGGAACAATTGAACTAGTGTACAGTCAGGTAATCAAGAATGGATAAAGGCTTGATTTCCTCTGCTATTCTTTATGGATTTTACCAGAGCAGCTAAGATTTGAAATTGGTTTAGATATATGCTCCAACTACTCTTGCTCCAGCACGGGATATGTGGACTCTGAGATACACTACAAGTTTAGAGAATGGCAGCCTTGTGGTACACATCTTCTATAGTTCAGCTCATTTGTATAGATTAATTCTTGATTGACAATTCAGCTTTAGTGTCAAGATCAACGCTGTATTCAGCTTTAGATGTCTCATTTGTACGTCTTATATTAAGGTCTGTGAGAGATCACTTTCTGGTTATGGTGCTGGCCCCAATGCAGCTGCCGCTGCCCAGTTTGTGAGGGCTGAAATGCTTCCTAGTGGCGATTTGATAAGGCCCATGTGAAGGAGGGTCAATTATCCACATCGTGGATCACCTGAATCTTCAGGTACAGTTTTAGACAGTTGGCATTACATGTCTCTTCATAAGTCAGAGGTAATTCTTTCATATTTTTTCCAGGCATGGAGCGTGCCTGAGGTGCTTCGACCACTTTATGAATCATCAAAAGCAGTGGCACAGAAAATGACCATTGCGGTGAGTGGGTTCTTACTGCAACCATCTTGATAAAGCAGTATCGGAAGGACTCAATTATCTCTGCTTTTTATTTATTTACTATTATAATAGGACTTACCCTCAATAAGAATTCTTATCTGATCAATTTTTTGCATGGGATGCAGGATGCAATAATTTGAGTTTGTTTTAAATTGTTACTTGATTTGGTTGAGATGCCTTATATGCCTGTGAAATTGGAGGCTATTGCTCTACTAGTAAAAAATTAGGAACGTTTTTCTTTTCCTTTCTTTTTCAAATGTGGGCATAGTTCCTCTCTTGTCAAATGTTATTATATTGATATTTGGAGTGTTTATTTATTGGTCCGCTGTGTATGGAGTTATGGCTTTCATGGATAAGACAAGTTTCAACTCTACAGTACTGATTATCTGGTTGCTTTCAAGGCACTGCGTTATGTCAGGCAAGTAGCTCATGAAACCAGTGGTGAGGTGGTGCATGGTTTGGGCAGGCAACCAGCTGTTCTGAGAACCTTTAACCAAAGATTAAGCAGGTACTATGACAGTGTCTGTCAATTTAAGTGGTTTTCTTGCAAAGACATTCATGTGGACCAAATCAATGTGTATTTGATCATTCAAGGTGTGCATATGGTTGGTTTAATTGTATATTTGTGTTCCATGTCAACTTCATGTAGAGGTTTCAATGATGCCATCAATGGGTTTAATGATGATGGCTGGTCACTGATGAATGCGGATGGAGCTGAGGATGTAATAATTGCAGTTAACTCAACCAAGAATTTGATTGGTGCTAATAATTCTGCTCATTCTCTTTCGTTCTTGGGAGGGATTCTTTGTGCAAAAGCTTCCATGCTACTGCAAGTGAGTTTTGAAACTATGATCACAAATTTTCTATTGCCTATTGAAACAACAAAGAAATATTTTGAGGGTAATTGTTAACTACATTCTTCTGCATTTCCAGCAAACCCTGAATAAGCAAGCTTGTTTACATTTCCATTTTGACTGTTAATTGCAACTGTTTAATAAAGTACATTTTCTGATCAATTTAGTATTTTGCCATGACTTTGACGTTGCTTATAGTTTTCATCATATTTACTTTCACCTTTCTATTTGTTCTTACTTCTGAAATCTGGATTTACAACAGAATTATTTTCAGGATATTCACCTGATGCTCTGTGGCTTTTTAATCTTCTTGCTATGTATGGACACTCTTTGAAGATCAAAATTTCCTTGTCAAAAGATGCCAAATTTTGGTTTACTGGTTTTTGAAAAAGAGGAAATCTTAGTTTGCCGTATGGAGTTAAAAAGTTGGAGGGAAATTGTTAAAAGAGAACATTTAAGGGTGAAGTGTTTGCTAGGAATTGAAAAAATTAGGACTAATATTGGGTCTCAATTTAAATCAAATCATGAAGTTTTATCTTTAAAAAAATCAAATAATATTATTTGTAGTTTGAAATTGGATGTGGAATAAAAAAAGAATAAATATTAAATTAAAAAAAGAGAGGAAAAATCATGAAAACCAAAAAAATTTCCTCCAAAATTTCTCTACCTCTCTCCAAACCTTGAAATTTTCCTCCCCCCAAATTAATACCAAACAAAAGTAAAGGGGATGAAAAGTTTGTGTGATTAAAAATTAAGAATTAGTGCAACATGTCTTTGGATAAAACTGATTTCTTCTTTGTTTTTATCTGCTAGAATGTGCATCCTGCTGTGCTGGTCTGTTTCCTAAGGGAGCATCATGCTGAGTGGGCTGATTTCAGTGTTGATGCCTATTCTGCTGCATTGTGGAAAGCTGGTTCATATGCATATCCAGGAATGAGGCCCATGAGGTTTACTGGGAGCCAAATCACCATGCCACTGGGCCACACAATTGAACAAGAAGAGGCATGTTATCTGATGCAATCATTTCATCATCATGCTAGATTGCTGGTATATTGAATAAAAAGGAATGTGCAATTGCTTAAAAAATGGGATGTTTTATCCTAATCATATTGCATTTGATTCCCTGTGGGTTTTTCCTTTCATTTTTTTTTTTCATATTGAAAAGTATTAATAATGAGAGGTGTTAAGCTTTTTATCATCCTAGCATCAAGCTATTTTTCAGGACCTCCCCTACAGTATCTTCACTGCAGTAGAGTTTAATCACCTCCTTAACATATTCAGTGTTCAAATTGGCGTGATGGGTACTGAGCATTTGCTTTTTGTGTCTATGGTTGCTTCCTCTTTCATAACCTCCCATCCTAGTCCTCTGTGGGATTTCAAAAACATTGTCATGGTTTGATAGGCGAGTCTTCTGTTCATACAAAAATGTTGTGCCTGCTAAATAAAGATCTTATCCTGCAATGAGTGCAATTATTTGTGCTGCACAACAAACATTTTCAAGTACTTTTGCTCCTAACTGAAACTTTTGCTCCAGTTGCTTGAAGTTATTCGACTTGAAGGCCATTCTTTTGCACAAGAAGATGCTTTTGTTTCACAGGACATCCATCTCCTACAGGTGCTGCTTTTAGCATCTTTATTTATTTTCCTTTTTCAACCTGCTATAGCATGTAGTAGTTTGAATTTTTTGTTTAAATGAGTGTCAAGGAGTTTTGGGGTTGCTATAGTTGCAATCTGCGCCCCATTTTTGACATGGCTAACCTTGACTTGTTCAACTTGGGTAAGGTAGCATGGTTGATGGGCCTACTTGGTTCATAGTTAGGATGTTTGTGTAATTTATACCATGTTCCAGGGTCCGATCGGTTTCCCATTTACTCCCTATTTACTATATCTTACAGAATACTGAGAATTTCTTTTGCACTAAGGTTCGCTTATGCTGTACTTACAGCTGCCTAAGAGAGGCTTGATTATGCTCTTTAACAAGACATGTATATACTAATAAGAACTGGCTGCATGTGCTTTAATGGGTTTCCCTTGTTTTGGGCAGATATGTAGTGGAATTGATGAGAATGCTGTTGGAGCCTGTTCTGAACTAGTTTTTGCTCCAATTGATGAAATGTTTCCTGATGATGCTCCACTGCTACCTTCTGGTTTCCGCATCATTCCTCTGGAATCAAAAGCAGTTAAGTATGAGTGCATTTCACTGTAATTTTTCCTTTCCATTGGCTCAACTGGACAAGATACTCATTCGCTAAATATGTTGCTTCTTAAGTAAACATATTTGTCTCAGTTGTGTTTTACCTTGTGTTTACTCAAGGCCTTGTGAAAGTTGCATGACATTTTTTTTTTAATATGCCAATGTTGTTATACAGAAGGATACACAGGAGGTAGTGACTACAAATTGTACTCTGGATCTAACATCAAGTCTTGAAGCGGGGCTGGCGATAAACCACGCTGCAGTGGATGGCTCATCGTGTCATAGTTTGCGATCAGTGTTGACTATTGCCTTCCAGTTCCCTTTTGAGAGCAATCTACAGGATAATGTTGCCACCATGGCACGTCAGTATGTACGTAGTGTGATTTCATCTGTCCAGAGGGTTGCCATGGCCATATCTCCATCAGGATTGAGTCCAGTTTTGGGACCAAAGCTATCTGCAGGATCTCCTGAAGCTCTAACCTTGGCTCACTGGATCTGCCAAAGTCACAGGCAAGTTCTGCTTAAGTTTTCATCATGGTTTAGTGACTATATTATATTAATATTAATATTAATATTAATATTAATACTAGTGAAGTGCTAATTGCCGAGTTGCTCATTATTCTTCTATAGCATCTTGTAGTGCATCTTCTATGATAATTTGAGCTTGATAGAACTTCATGATCTTTTCTTTTCTTGCTTAGTTACCATTTAGGAGCAGAATTACTGAGATCTGATTCTGTGGGTGGCGATTCTGTCCTGAAACATCTATGGCATCATCCAGATGCAATTTTATGTTGTTCATTGAAGGTACATTTACATCCAATTGGATAGCACAGTATATCTGTCAAATATTTAGTTGAAGTGCTTCTGAAAATTGCACATTCTACACCAGTGCTCCGCTACTGAGGAGATCATTCAATCTTCAGTGTCTGAGATAACATCAGAGATTTTTCATGTATCTGTGTTTTTTTTTGTTTTGCAGTCGCTGCCAGTTTTCATCTTTGCCAATCAGGCAGGGCTTGACATGCTGGAGACAACTCTAGTGGCTCTACAAGATATCACACTCGATAGGATATTCAGTGAATCTGGACGCAAGGCATTGTATACAGAATTTGCAAAGTTAATGCAGCAGGTAAGTTTTACATGGAAATACGTTCTGTTTGTTCTCTTGACCAAATGTTTGTCTACATGTTGAGGAACATCGGATGTTTGCTGTCAAGTTAGGTTCTTCACTAGAATTTCCCTCATCATTATAAGGCATTGTAAAGATCTGCAAAATTATAGGTGCTCTTTCTTGTGATTTTGAACTTAAATTCTATGGATTGATTTAAGATAATGTGCGGTTTTGTTTCTGTGTATTCCCCAAATGTTCATAAGCAAAGAAAGCAGGGATTCCTAAGATGTAGTTGAGCATCATGGTTAGATTAATGAGATCATTGCTGCAGTAAATATGGATCCTGTGCCTTTTTTCTTCCATTATATTTGGCCTCAGCCAGTCTCCATGTTACCTTCACTGGGAAAAAGTGAAAAATAAATTGTTTTACTTGCAAATCCTGATCAATGAAACTTGTCCTTTTTCCCTGATCAGGGATTTGCATGCCTGCCTGCTGGAATCTGCATGTCAACAATGGGGCGTAATGTTTCATATGAGCAAGCTGTTGCTTGGAAAGTGCTATCTGCAGAAGAGAACGTTGTTCATTGCATTGCTTTCTCGTTTGTAAACTGGTCTTTTTTGTGAACTCCACAGTTCATTTATCCAACTATGCAGTCGAATACGAGAACAACGGTATGGTAGAGATTTTTGAAAATGAAAAGAGGAGTTTTATAGTAAATATCTAAACCCAGCTGCAGGTTTTTGCCTTGTCCATGTAAATAAATATATCTTCTCCTTTGCAATTTCACTGGAGCTTTTCTTGCACTTTCCAGGAATGTCTTAAAGATGTCATTTCTATGTTTTGCTAGGTAAAACCTCGAAATTGCACTGCTGTTAGTCTGGTACTCGATTGGACTTCTCTTTGCTATCAATATTGGGATTTCCGAGGGCTTTAAATGCTAGTTGTGCAGCTTCTGCTACTGAACCTTGGTGCATTTTTAAAAGTCTGTTCACACTCTTCTTGGCTCTCGGGGGATTCAATCCAAGATTCATGTTTGTATTTGACTTTTGCGGTTCCAAAATGTGAATATAAAGAAATTAAGATGGACAAACGCCAGATGATGTGTGATATTTTAATAGGAATTGTTTTTAAAAGTGTTTTTTATTTTTTAGAAACGTATAAAAATGATATTTTTTATTTTTAAAAAATTATTTTTAATATTAATATATTAAAATAATCTGAAATTATATAAAAAAAATTATTTTTAAAACCCAGGAAATGTTATGTTTTTAAATTATAAATTTTTTATATACTATGTTTTGAAATCATAATGGCTAACAAATTGGTTATTAGAAAGTTTCATGGCCAAATCACCTCAACCAATGAATGAAATGCCTAAAAAAGACTACTAGCCACATGTCTTGTTTTTTTTAATATATTTCCACATAAAAACTACATTTTGCTTTTTATATATTGTAACATAAAACTTGAAGAGGCTCTTCTAAGATTTTATGGTGAATTACATTATAATTATAATTTTTGTCTTGTTTTTGTGGCTTGTAAATAAATTTTATAATAAAAAATTCATATTGAATTTTGGGTGAATTGCATAAAAACTCCAATTTTTGTCATATTTTAATGTCTTGCAATTAAATCTTATAATTAAAAACTTGCATGAATTTAAGTTTAAGGTGAATTGCATAATAACTTCAATTCCATCCGTTATTTGGTTTGCCAATCTTACAGTTAATAACTTCATTCATCATACTTTAAATCATAGAACTCAACAACATTCAAATTAAAATTAAATTCAACAAACAATTATCTTGTCTTCGTTTACATATTGACAAGTAAGATTTTGATTTTCAATTCTAGTACTCCAAAAATTATAGTATTTCAAATTATATTTAAAAACAATTCTCAATCTTAACTCAACCAACCTAAATAAAAAAAAGCAATTCTCAATCTTAACTCAACCAACCTAAATAAAAAAAATATATATATAATTTTTTTTCACAAATATACTGAAAAAAACTAAAACTAAATTGCAAACTCATAATTAATAAAATAACACAACAAAAAACATAGAATGCATATATAGTGAATGAGCATGACTACCTTAATTATGACATCATCAACAATTAATATCTTTTTAAAGTTTGTAAATATATTCGGACAAACAGTGGATCATCATGATACCGAGATGTATTATTTATTTATTTTTAGATTATTATGACATATAAATGTATCATTTTTTTTTATCAAGATTACAAAACATATAGGTGACCTCTTAACACTCCCATAACAATAACAACAAGCTAACGTAATATTCATCAAATATATATATTAAATTAAAGGTTCTATAAACAAAGAAAAACCATAATGAAAAAAACAAAAAGGCTCTTGGATGCTAACTTAAGATTTTTTTTATTTAAAAGGTAATTAAATTATTTTACTATGTTTAAAAAAAATACAAAGACTAAAAATGCCCTTCACGCAAGTTTAGTATTTTCTTTGTTTTTAAGGGAAAATAAGTTATTTATTATGCCAAAAAAATACAATAAAACTGATTTTTTTAAAATATATTTGGAAATGACCAATGAATGGGTCATGTAAAACAGACCATTTTACCATTAATAGTAAGGTTTGTTGTTTTTAAAGGGTAAAAAAGTTATTTCACTATTTCAACCCATAATGAACTATGTGTCTTTATGCATAATGAAAAATAATGGCTTTTTTTATTTTTATTTTTCTAATTAGATTGATGCATGTGCTATGCTTCGGGCCAAATACAAAAAAAAAATTAATGTAAAAGAATAAAAAAATAAAAAAATTATGATCTGAGTTATGAGTCCTTTTAGGTGCAATAAATTGATTTTATTTAATTATATAAAAAACAATAAAAGTAAACAAACCAAATTAAACTAAAAAAAATAATCATGATGACCTGCATAAAAAAAATCACTTGCAAAAAAAAACACATGAAGCTTATTTCCTAGCAAATTTAATATTGAAGAATGAAGCTACAAAAAAAAAAAGTTATAAAAGAACAACGAAAAAACCATAGTCTTTATTCAACCCGGGTTTTGATGAAAGCAAATAGATCAAATTAAACAAGAAAAAATAAATCATGATGACCCACATGAAAACAAATCTTTAAGATATGTATTATATTTCACTTATTTTTTAAAATTTATCTGACACATGTCATTTTACTATTTTATTTTTTAAAAAATAAATTGTAGCCTATATTAATTTCTTTAAGATATATATTATATTTCACTTATTTTGACTTATATGTCCAGGCCTGGGACTATAGCTTTTCTTAAGCCAACCTAGATTAAATACTTCATATACATACTATATTTCACTTATTTGGTAATGGGAATTAATAAGTATCATCAAAAGATTTATTACAAATGTTAATTGAGCCTGTTACAATGTCTAAAGTTAAAAAGTTTAATTAGAAAAAAATTGATTGGACTAATACTAGAAATTTGAGTTAAAAAATCACAAATCTATTAAACTTGATCTTTATATACTATATAGATTATATATAAAGCTACAATTAAAATTTTATTGTTATTTAATTCGAATAAAAACTATATGTTTTAGACCTTCTATCTTTCTATCTATATATTGTAAGTAAATAAAGTAATTATTTCATACAAAAAAGAATGAATTATTTGAAGTTATGTTTGAAATTTGCCAGCAAATAATGAAAGTAACAAAAGAAATGTTTTACATATGATTTATGGATTCTTACTAAGCAAATATTTAATTACACATGAAGTTTTTATTTTGAAAAAAAATTTAACTTTTCAAGAAGATCAATTATGCACCAATCTTTATTATTTACCTACTTGGTTGAGGTTTTTTATTTTATTTAAATTTTTATTATTATTTTTTAATATTGTTTAGGATGTTTTGCCTAATATAAATAAAGTTATTTAACTTGTATTTGAGTTTGTTTTAGTTTTTTTAGAGATTTAATTTATTTTAAAATAATATTATATATACGCGAGGTTTCTCAAACTTTAGGTCATTTTTTTTTATGTACTTCTTGTTTCATCCAATAACTTAAATGTCTGAAATCAAGTAATTATTGTATTTGTTTTTTTTAATCAATTCTTCTTTCTTTTCTTTGTTTTTGTTAGTTTTGGCTCAGTATAATGTATTATGGTTTTTAGGTTATCAAAGTCTTTCTTGCATTTATTTTTATTTTTGTATTTGTTATTTTTTTTGTTGTCGTATTCACTTTTGTTTTTGTTTTTGCTATCATTTTCATTAAATTCTGAATACTGAACCCTTACCTTCTTTAAGTAAAGTCTACGACATGATCATCCATGAAGAAAGACAACAAACAGTAGCGGGGTCTCAAATTCCTGTCCTTGGAGCCACTGCCCTCGCTGCCAACACAAAAGGCAGCACAAGTTTCAGTAGAGGCAATAGTACAGCCACTGTACGGGGCACACACAAACTGACTGCTACCAGCTGAAAGGGTTTCTTCCAAGTTGGACATCACGATGCCGTACTGATCAGGAGAGACCAAGCAAACCTGCAACCCGAGAGCCAACCACTCATGCTGTGACCTCAATCGATTCTGTCCAGCCCGCCAGCACACCTAACACAAATGATGGCCACAATGTTTCACCTATTTCTGGTCTTCCCACGAACCAATACAACCGGCTCATATGTTTTCTGAATGGAGGATCCCTTAGTCTTGCCAATTATGATGGTAAGTCTAACAGTATGTGGGTCATAGACAATGGTGCCTATTACCATATGGTTGGTTCTCATGATCTTCTTGATCACAGATTTGCCATTTTAAATCATGCCTCAGTCGGTATACTAAAAGGTCATAAATCACTTGTTACTCATATAGGGGACAGTACCATAAATCCTCATCTAAAGCTTCAGGATGTTCTTTGTGTCTCTGGCTTCTCTTGTAACTTATTGTCTGTTGGAAAGATAACCTGAGATTTAAATTGTGTGGTCCTTTTCTTTGATGATTTTTGTGTCTCTCAGGACCTTCAAACGAGGAGCTTGATTGGAATGGGTAGATTGCAATATATTCAGCGTTTAGGCCATGTTTCTTTTTCTCATCTCAAACAAACTCCACTTTTGAATAATGTTATTTTTCAAGATTTTATCTATAATGGGTGCCGCAAATCTAAACAACTCGTCTGCCTATGCCTACTAGTTCTGATAAAATCTTGAGATGTTTATCTTTAATTCATTGCGATGTCTGATGCCATTATCAAACACCATCTTCTTACGCCTTTTGAAAGATGTAATTTTATTCCATTTTCACTTATATGGCTAAGTCTATAGTTCCATAATTCTACCTGATATTCAGCTTTAGTAGCAGCACTGGTAATCATTTGATGTCGAGGTTATATACAAAGGTCCTAGTTTTCTTTCCTCATGCCAAAACTATTGCTTCTTCCACATGTCCCTTATAAAATTTATAGAATGGCCATTTTTATCAAGTTTTTCTGTAGAGATCAGGTTCTTCTTTATTGTAAACTCCATACAAAGCCATTAGATGATTTTATTTCCACATCTCTTATGCCTATAATGTTCATTATATCTCTTGGTACGGAGTAGTGTGGAATGAGGCTCTTGAGTGTAGCACCCAATAATCAATAGGGATGTAAACAAAAGGTAAGAATGCTTCATATACATCCTCCATTATTGTATTGGCAGATTTATTCTCATCATTCTTCTTCTAATGGTTACAATTCATTTGATCATGACATATCCTGCCACTACCAATATTCTACTTGTTCTCTCTAGCGTATTCCTCTTAGCCTCCCCTTCACAATAAGCTATTAAATACACATTTTGAAAGACTTTGAATTCTAGGCAGAGATCAAACATGCATTGTTTTTTCTACCGCTTGTTAGCTAGGATCTTTGATTGTTTCTTAAACACAGCACATTGTTTAACGTAATTCGATAATTTGCACACATCCATAGAGCTGTTGATTTCATTAGCCCAAAAAAAACCACTATACTCAATTCAAACTTCTTTCACACCCGTAGCTCTCCTACTCTCTTTTTCTTTGTGCGTTGTCAGCTCTCATAACCCCTTTTATTTATTAACGGTAGTCTAAAAAACGTGGCTTTCCCCACGCCTTTATTTTCTTTAAACTTATATATTATAATTATAATAATATAATAATAATAACATACAGCTGTCTTTTTTTTCATTTTTATTTTTTTTCTGTTTTTATGTCTTTATAAGCTTCTTTTGTTTGCTTTTTTTTTGTGTTTTTTTAATGAATTTTTTTAATTTAATTTACTAATATTAATTTTTTATTTAATTATTATATTTTTATGATACAAATTTCAAAGTTGACGAATTTCTTAGAATTCTTACTTTTCTTCTTTTTAATTAATTTTTTTAATTTAGTTTAATTTATTAATGTTAATTTTTTTTATTTAATTATCATATTTTCATGCACTTATCCCGGATTTAACGAATTAACCCTCTAATTTTTTTTCTATTTACTATTTAATTATCAAACTTTCATGACACAAATTTTAAATTTAAAGTATTAATCCAATTAATTCAGATTTTTTTTTATTCATTAATTTTTTTTTTCTATTAGTTTTTTCATTACTATTATTTTAATATCATAAATACTTCTTTTAAATCAAGCATTATAGTTAAACCCAAAATTTATAAATATAGCTTCACAAAAAAATCTAACACATTTAAATCTTAGGTTTTTTTTCATATATATTTTTTATAAAAAAAAAAAATAACCCTCAGTATTGAGCTGTAACAGCTAAAATGAGGGACAAACCTCCTCATTTCAGTCAATAATGGCAGCCATGCTTGTCACCATTCACGACATTTAGGTCACTTAACTGGCTGCAATCTCAATCTTGACCTTCCTCATGCAGCCATATTAGACATGGCTGGTTTATACCATTTGTGTCCACACACAAGAAGCACCACCTTCAGGTTTTTACATGTAGTTTGTGAGCTTCCACTCTTGGATGTGTCGTTACAGGTATCTCCTCGCGAATGTCTACACCAAAGTCATCCAATCAAATCCATTTCCTAAGTAAGCAAATATACAGCACCCCATATATTTACGTTGCGTTCCAATTTACAACAAAATCGCATGCAATGAGAAATGCATCCATCCTTCTTTCAAGACACATATGCAACAAACATTAAACAAGACTGTCTTGTATTTCAGTTGGTACCACAACATGGCCAGTGTTGTCAATTAATTTTTTAATTCATAAAAGTTGTTTTTTCTTCATCGTGATGCCAGTGACCAAAAGTTCAAGAGAAAAGATGGCAATGCAGAGAAACAGCTGATGAATGCCATGGCTGTAGCAGTTTCGAACTGCAAACAATGGTTATCATCACAGCTGTCGAGATCATTGTCGATAAGGACTGTGATACCAGCAGAAGCACAAGCTGCAGCAAATGTGAACATGGAAGCTATCTGCATGGAAATGACCCAAAATTGAGAACATAATTTACATGTAAATAGAATAACTTGCAAGATGGCATGGCGACGATGACTGAAGTGAAGTCAAGAAGGATAAAAAATGAACACGATGTACAAGTAATCAACAGCATCGTTTTAGTGGAAGGGAGTTTCACTACAACCCTTCTGTTCTCCAGTTCAATGTTCATTTTTGGAATGATCATCATGAACAAATTTCACAAAAGGAAACCTTATGAAAATGTCTGACAAAACTTATGAGACTATCCAAACACAACTAAAAGTCAAAGGCCATAAAATATGGTGTTTATGCTCTCTGTACAGGATTGATGATATTTTCAACAATCCCAGAGTAGCATGAATCCAAAAGCTTTGAGTAGACACCATAACAACTATAGTTACAGCACTTGAACTTGAGAGATATTATAACGAACAATATCTTCTACCCATTTCACTAGGAGAGATTAGTCAAGAATATTTAGTCCAAGTATATTCAAATATGATTACATTCTGCATTCCAGGATGAAATGATTTGCTTAATTTTTCCTCTAATTATGGCCCAATGCAGACTCTGCTTCTTAATGCTAATACAATAGACTGGTGACAATGAAAATGTTAGTTTACATAGAAAAGGCAAGCAATGGTAACTGTAGCTTAAGCTCATGCAAGCTGAAGATCAAAAGGAAAAGGAAGGAAAACAAGGGGGTGGTAGTGGAATAATCAACAAATCCAGAAGATTGGATGGATGAATAGAAAAAGAAAGCCTTCAAATCTACAAGTGAAAAACCAAATAGTTCAAATTACTTCCTGGATACCAAATCTTATGGATGCAGAAGACTGGCCACGAGCACAAGCAAAATGCCTATATCCTTGGGAGTAGTATATTGCTGAGATAAGACTTGCAGTCATATATATCTTTAGGAGGGTAAAGATATGTGCTCCCAACAACACAGGAGAACAAGGATGGCCCAGACATAGACTGTTAAGATCCAGTTTTGCATTAAAGACATTGTCATCTTACCCCATCCCCAACGGCAAAAGAGATGACAATCCTGTAATTCTGCAATGAGCGCATCACCAGAAGGGCATAAATATCAACAATAGCCAAGCAAAGGCTCCACAAGCACTGCAAGCTCGCGGCCACAACAAGGTAGCTGATATTGCACATCAGAAAAGAAAAGAAAAGAATTGATGTTATCAAAAATTAAGATGATGGTTAGCATAAAAATTTGACATTCCATCATGATTCATATTAGTGATAGTGTAGCAAAATTCAGCAGCATGATTGCACAGAGAAGACATTGAAAGCACAACCAACTAAGTCCTTGGGCTAAAACAACTCGTTCATCAACAATGAAATCTTATCAATAGTTTATCCAGAACATGTCAAACAGACTTACTCAGTATTTCCGTACTGCTGATCACATTGAAATACAGACAAGGAAAGCTAATGCAAAACAAGGAAGGATACTCTAAATCATATGCTCTTTAGAGAGGTATGCCTCTTTATGATGTACCAATGCAACTACCCTGCATAAATTTCAACGACCCATACAAATCAATCAAAATGCTAAAAACAACATGCATAAATTTTATCTTCTTTTTTTTTTTCTGGCATCATAATTACTTGCTACGGCATTTGAAACATTCACCCTCCCTGCTTTATCATAGCAGCAGCAACGGAATACTAAACTTAGGGTTTTGAATCTGAACTATTCCTATAATTCTCTTAAATAAACATGAAAGCAGAATCAAGCAATTGATAAGAAAGAATAAGAAGAAGGCAAGCAATTTAATTACGTAAATGCAGTGACAGAAGCGAAGTCACTGGTGGAGGCCATCACAGAAAGAGCCGCAACAGCAAATATAAACTGAGAGAGACGCAAAGCAAGGCCGCCTTTGGTGCCTGGCATCCCTTGTATGTCTTTCATCCGCACTCTCGGCGCGTTATTGTTTCCGCCATCCGTCGCCGTCGGATCTTCCACCGGATGTACCGATGCATGGCTCACACTCATCTCTGCTCCTCCTCCTCCTCCTCCTCCTCCACCACCACCACCACCTACTTGTTCAATTCATTGCATTAATAATAGTAAAAATCTGTATCAACAACTGCTAGTTGTCAATTCTTACTAGTTCGATTATTATTAATAATATAATAGTTAGCATCAACACACAGAAAACAAAGCAATAAAATCTCCTATCTTCAATTCTAAATCCGATTACTATTTCTGAGAATTTCTTTTGTTTTTATGACAAAAGTCAGATATTTCTTTCATCTCTCTCCTCCCATATTATTTTGGTGATTCTACCAAAAAAACCAAGTTATTTTTAATTTTTGTGAATTGTTAATTAATAAACTAAAATAACTAAAAAGTCTTCTTTTAGCTCATTTACTTTACTTCAGCATTACAATACAAGTTAGAGTTAAAATTAAAATTAAAAAAAAAAAAGAACTAAATTTTCAGGCGAATTCAATGTTTCTTCTATTGGATGTAGAGAATTGCTATTGGATGTAGAGAGCAATTCATTACACCTTCGCACTGTATTAAGCTTGTTTTCTCTTCTCTTCTCTTTTTTTTTAATATTTTTATTAAAATATATATTTATACTTATTTATATATTTATCTTAACTAATTTTATAAATTTTAAAATAATAATTATATAAGTTTTCAATAACTATAAAAATATTTAAATACATAACGATTAAAAAATAAATTCAAAACTTTACCAATTAAGTTACTCATTAAAAAAAAATTAATTTTTTTAGATTAATATAAATATATACATCTTAATTAATTTTATTTTATGAATCTTTAAATTAACAACTCTAATAACTTTAAATTTATTTATATAACTCAAACAGTTAATTTTTATATAGCAAACTCAACAACTAATTAGTTTAATTACCAACCTTATAATTTTTCTTATGGATTGTAGTTTGATTGGCAGGTGTGGCCCAGTTTCATTCTTATGTTGAGCCAATTGGAGGCAGCAGGCATCGTTATTCATCTAATTCACTTCATCTTTGGGTTGTCTCATTCGGCGTGGGAGAGCTATTGGATAGGAGCGGGATTTGATGGCTGGTTGGTTTTGGACATCCATGCTTAATTATCAATTCTTTGATCTCGTCATGTACTACTGTAGCAAAGTTGGCGTGCTTACCTAGATGGTTCTGTTTTTGTTTTTATCTGCATAAGCTGAAGCTAAATATAGTAACAAATTAAAACAAACATAAAAATTTTAATAAATAAAAAAAACTACAAATATGAACTTCAAGGTTATAAGATTTATTTATCTAGAATAATAATTTTTCATTCCTTCTCTTTATAAAGTTTACAAACCTTTAAATAGATTCAAAACCCTATCTCAACTAGAAAATAAAATAAAAATTTAAAATTATAAAAAAAAAAGTGTGAAATCAAAGAATAAAAAGAAAATCATAAAAACTATCAAAACCAAGAGAAAACAAGATTTTTAAAATCTAAAAATTTAACTATTGGAATATGAATTTCATAGTTATTCTAATAAAAATGATATCTAGAAACTCCTATAAAGATTTAGATTGTTATTAAGACTAGATGTGTCCCACTGGTCTATAAATATATCTGTCAGGTCATACATATAATCTATTTGAGATATATTTTTATTTAGTTATGGCTAACTCACACTTAACTACTCAAAATCACTTCTTATTGAAGCTCAACTATGTGTTATGATTTAATTTAATTTTATTTGTTTTCGTAAATAGATAATTAGAGTTATGGGTTCTGAGAATGTTTATGGAATTGTGACATACTTAAAAAGGTTGAATGGAGAGGCGTTCATGATTGGATCGGGTGATTGTTTGTTGTCCAAGTAGGTAAAGTAATTCTACGGGGATGGTGGGTTGATTATTTTAGATTTTCTCTGGAGAATTATGATTTTGTCATGGCATGTTTTTCCTGCCATGTTTCCTTTTTACACCTTTGTTTTTTTGAACTTCCCTTTCCAACTTGTTTGGTTATTCTCTGTTTTGTTTGATTTCTGGCACAAGACTTGTTTTTTTCTCAACGTCTTTTACCTAGGGTTGTTTGTCCTAATGGTTCGTCGCTTTTCCTTTTTATCCTTTTAGTCTTAGCATTGCTATTGTTGATAGATCATTTTCATCTTCTGGTTTTTTTTTGTGTGTTTGTCTTTAAAATTGGATTCTAACCTTTTCCATTAATCTTTTTACCTTGGCATTTACGTCTCCTTACAGTTGTTATTGCTTCTCTCACTCCAACTCTTTTAATCAATGTTATTTCCTGCTGACACTATTCAATTACCTCCTCCTTTTATTGCTCCTTTTGGTGCTATTATGCTTGGTGAGCATAAATAACATTAATTTTAACTTTTTCTTGTTATATTCTTTCAATTTTTTAAGTTTTGTTTTTTCTTTTTGGTTTGGATTGTTTCTTTAATTTGCCATGCTTTTGATCCACGCTTCGTGCTATACAATAATGTTTTACGTGTTTAAGTTTCAAACACCATGCTTTAAATCTTAAATGTTTTGTTTGTTAATCTTTGTTAACGTATGCTAGTTGTTGTTTTCGAGTTTTAAAACCACTTCAAGTTCTTAAAACCACAACAATAAAAATGCACATTTTTTTCTTTTTTCTTTTTCAATTCTTCCATATTCTTCCCCCTTTTGAGACCTTCATTTAATTTGCTTAATGAAATGTTCCCTTTTTTTCTTTAGATTTTGTCCATCTATTTATTTTTGCAAGTATGTATATGAGGAATGACAACCATGCTTATCAACGTATGCTTTCATGACTTTTTAGCGATACTTGGTAGGGACTTTTTGAAAGGTTTCATTTGGGAGGAAAACAAGCCAAATCCCTTATTTATATAGTATGTGTCTTATTTGTTTGTAGTTGCTTTTTGATGCTAGTATGCAATTCATTAAAAAGCCAAAATGTTGCTAAGCTTTTTGTTTGGATTATCGTTGAGTTCATGATCATGAATTCAACAAGTGATTCTTTTGCTTTCATGGCCTGCTTTATTGTTTTTTTTTCTTAACTCGTTAGTTCATTGTGTTGGAGCAATACATCAATGCCTTAGGGATGATCTGATGACCAGAAGAAAAGCATAAAGCTAGAAAAAAACAAAAATTAATTTTTCATTGTTAACGATTGCGTCTTTCATTGGCCTTTCTCGATGAATGACAAAAATATTTAAATTACAACAAGCTTTTAATTTGTTTCAAATATTTTTAAAAAATTGTTGTTTTAATTCTTTTTTACTTTATAATCAAGTTTTTAAATATTATATTTTACAACTTAAAATTTAAAGACAGTAGCACTTTATATCCCTAGGATTTAGCTATTATTATATTTAAAATAATAATTAAAAAGCCATGAAACGTAAAAATAATAAAAATGACAGTATAAAATTAAAAACAAATGTAGAAAGAGAGAATAAAAAATAAATAAATAACATTTCTCTCCTAGATAATTCTTTCCTTTCCCTTTCCAATAACTTGCTTTTAACACTATTTGTAGTACCCACCCACCTCCTCTTTTCTTTTTTCTTTCCAACCTTAATTTATCTCTCTCCCTCTTTCTCTTCATTTCAAAACTCACATATCATACATTCACTTATTCTTTCTCCTTCTCCCTCTTTTCACTTCACTTCACTATTATTACCCCTTCTTTGTAAAGTAATGCTCTACTCAAGGTTAATAGTTCACTATCACTACCCCTTCTTTATAAAGTAATGCTCTACTCAAGGTTAATAGTGCTATTACTATATTTGGGTTGTTTGGTTTTGCTTTTTTTATGAGAAATTAAGCACTTCTTTTAGGTTTTCAAACTATTTTTTAAAGTTAAATTCAAGTGTTGACAGGATTATATTATGTGGGCTACGTAGCTTTTTTTTTTCATGGGAGAAATTCAGCATTGTTTTGGGTTTTGGACAAGAATTCATTTTTGATGGTTTTAAGCTTAATTAATTGTTATATTTCTCAAATTAGGTTTTTAATTGTTTTACTAACGTGAATTTCAAGTGTTGAAATGGTTTGTTTCACTAAAAGGTAAATTACTTAATTTAAATGAAAGGGGAATGAATTATGTGGGATTGAGAGTGATAACCTAGAATAAATTATAATTTCATTCCTTAATCAGCTCAATGTTGAAGGATTAAATTAAAAAAAAATCAATTTAGAAAATAACATAAAAAATACCCTGAATCAATCCGTCAAACCCATAACCTAAGTCATCAGATTGAGTTAACCTTATAGGAAAAAAAAAATAAGATAATGACCTAATTTAACATAGTTTAACCTGTCAAATTTATGATTGATCATGAGATTAAAAAGCTCCATAAAGTACAAATCAAAATAAATTATAAAACTCAATTTTCAATCGCTATTGTCATGGATAATGTTGAACGATGAAGTTTGTAAAAATTCTAATTAAGAAAATGACATAAAGAACTAGTCAAGTCCATTCAGGTTAACCCATTAAGCACTATTACTAGGTCATGAGACCGAGATGACCTCTTAGAAAGTAAATAAAAAATGACCCAATTTAACTGGGGTTAAAATGCCAAAGCTTGTGGCTTTGATCATGAGACCAAGATATCTCTATGAAAAATAAATAAAAAGATTATGAAACTCAATCCCTAGTCGACTTAGTGTTGAACAATGAAGTTGAAAAAAATGACATGAACAATGATTCAAGTCAACTCGGATTAACTTGTTAAACATTATTCCTGAGTCATGATAATAAAATAACATAATAGTAAAGAAAAAAAATCATGAAGTCTATTTCCCTATCAATCTAGTATTAAATGATGAAATTAAAAAAAAAAGTTAATTAAGAAAAAGAAAAAAATTGAGTCAACCGGATTAACCCGCCAAACCCGTGATTCATGTCATAAAAGTATAATAAATCAATAAAAAAATTAATATTAAAAGGAAAAATAAAAAAAGATATTGATTAAAAAATCAAGGAAGAAAAGGGAAACAAAGAAGAAGATGCAAAGAACTATTCAAATGAATAATATTTTATAAGGAGGGATACAATAAAATCCCCTTCTCTTTTAGTTTATAGACAATTAATTAATAATTTTAAAGTAGTGGATTGCTCATGTCGTGATGTTCTTATTACTAGCGATCTTGGTTGTCGAAATACACTTTTCAATGGAAAAATAGAATTATTCAGAGGAGATTTTTTATAAGTTCTGCATATTTTCCTATGAGGCACTATGGAAGAGATTATCATGATTATTATAAGCATCTATTTGCTCAAGCAAAAATCCATAAGTTTTACTCTGAAATAGAGTAGGTGCCTTTCATCTAGTAGCTTAATTTATATTTAAAAGTAACTCTTTACACCTTTGCTGAATGGATTCTCTTGATTGGTGATGATAAATGTTGCACGTGTACACTAGGCACTATGGTGTCAACATCAAATGGTCGTCACATAGTATTTAGTTTAGGGTCACTAGGAGATCCAAATGGACTGATCTTATATAAAATTCTAAGATAAGAAACTAGTTGTGGCTAAAAAGGTATTAGCGTCCCTAACGTTTTTTACTTAAGATAAACTATATTGTGTGGTCTAGATATGACTTGAAGGTATTGATTGATTTTTAACCGATGGTCCGTCTGTAGCTTAGAATAAAAATTTATTCTCATGAATAAATATGGTGTTTTGAATTCATTATGGGCTGGTATGCCTACATAAATTCTTGTAGAAAGAATCCATGTATGTGCCCTGACATGGTTTACCTATATTGGAAGGCAAAAGAGTTTTTCACAACTCGTATATTATGAAGAAAAAATATTCCCAATTAAAATTAGTGAATACCCAAAATAATCATGAGAATTTTCTAGTCAACTTATGGTATTGAAATGCCAGTCTATTTACAGGTCCAACATTTATACCAGAATGTTGACCATTAATTCTCATGAATTAAAATTTTTAGGGGTTATTGAAATATTGGTCACATCTTCATGGATTCAATATACTGATTATTAAATTTTAAAGTGCGTGCAAAGATATTTGTTTTGATTTTTTTTTTGTGTGTGTGTATATAATGTTAAATCATATCATATGTTCTTATATTATTTTTTTAAGAAAAATATGATATTTATCTTTTGAGAGACTTCGCCTAATGCACACCAAATAAAATATATTTCTATATTTTTGAAATGAGAAAAACATTTCAAGAATTTTGAAATATTTTTAGATTAAAAAAAACAAGTATTTTAATACATGGTTAGTATCTTATATTGTCAGTATACAACCTTTATATTAAATAAAATTATTGAAAAAATATGCAATAGACCCATAAATAATTTTAAATTAGTCCTTAAAATTTTTTGAAATTTTTTAAAATTTATTTAAGATATGTTTGTCAAACAAACACTTTTATTTAAAACAAAACTATTAAAATAGACCTAAGGATATGTTTATCAAACAACTCCTTAGGCCAAAAATTCCTCAACAAAAAAAAGTAATCAACCAAACAAGGCCAAGGTGCCTACCCAAAAAAAAAAAACAAATCGGGTTGATTTGAAAACACTAGTTCAACCCTGAACTGAATCAAAAACTAGAGTTTGACCCGAGACCCTTGGTTTGACCATAAACCAAACCAAAAACCATCAGTTTAACTTGAAAAACAAACCAAAACTTAAACCAGAAACCAAAATTGAATCAAATTAAAAAATATATAAAAACTCAAAAATTATCTGTCAAAACATATTAAAACCAAGAAAAAACAAAGAATATTGATGAACATTCAAACTAAATTTAGTAATATATATCTCAATCCAAATGAGTTTTCAAGCAATCAAAGGCAAGGTTTTATTCATAATCATACATGGACCAAGAATCAAACATCCATTTATTTCAATTATCAAAGAATCAACATGATATTGTCAAAATGGAATTCAATTTAAAACCAAGACCCTATGATTAAAAATCTGTAAAAAAATTATGGTTGATGCTTGAAGACCCTATATTATCTATTAAACAACTCATATCAACATGCATAAACCAAAATCAAAGCAAATCAAAACAAAATCTAAAACTAGTACTCAAGACAATATTCTTCGGATGAACATGAAGAACATTCAACGACGAAAACCCAAAAATATTTAGGCTGCTGCAAAACCTAGAAACACTCATTTTAATCTTTAAACTTCCAGCTGTTTACCTTAACAAACCACATTATCATATTCATATATTTTTTTAATCTAAACAAACAACATGAAACTACAAATCATGAAAAACTGCATGAAATTTATGGGGTTTTCAAGGTTTCTTTCATGGATTCAATCAAAGATTGATAAAAGTTTAGTCCTCTTATCAAAATAAGAGGGTCATGAATAAAATTTAACAACCAAAAGCTCTTATACTAGGCTGGTTTTGCAATGGTAGTTTTGATTTTTTGGTGGATTTGCTAAACTTTAAGAGTAAGAGGTCATTTTTTGTCTTTTGATCTTGAGATAGAGGTTTTAAGTCTCTTGATAAGAATCTTTTTAGAGGTTTTAAGTGTAAGCACATGAAAAAATAAATGTTAAAACATATTAGGTTTATATTCAGTAAAAAAATACTTTTTCAAACCATAATCAAAACACAATAGGCTTATACTCGTTTTATTTAATACTATACTTACAATAAGTTTAAAAATAAATTTGGAGAAGCTTCATTCTAACTTTATAAATTAAAATTTCTCAATATTACTTTTTGAGTTTTCTAAAAACTCCACATTACCCTAAGCTTTAAACAACCTACTTTTTAAATTTGATTTTTGAGTGTTTTTTTAAGGTTTCTAATGGCTGAGTGTTTTTTTTTTAAGGTTTCTAATGGCATTTATGTCATACTGTAACATATATGTGGACATGAGAAGAAAAATGAAGAAAAGTAAGAAAAAAATTGAACTTTTTTCGTTAATTAGTTAGTAATAAAGGACAAAATTGAAACCTCTTAAAACTATAAAGGTGAAATAGTAAAATTTTAAACTAAAGGAGTAGAATTGAAATATTGATAATAATTTTTCGTTAATTAGTTATTGTAATTATGTTTATCTGTATTGTTGCTAAGAAAAAAAAAAAACCAACAATAGATCTCATAGCCGTGAAAAATCATTAACCTGGATTTGTACAGTCTTTACAGCATTTCTTTTACTTGGCATCAATATTTGATTTTTATTATCGATTGAAATTGAATTAAAGAAATTATATCCTAAAACAAAATAAAAAAGCGATATATATATATAATGTTCTATACTTTTATGGATATTGAATTAAAATCCTTGATTAATATTGATTTTTAGAGTGTATGCTACTGGATCACATTATTTTATAATTCTATTAAGAAAAAGGACCTAATTAAAAATAATAAGGGTGCAAATGAATATAATTTAACTTTTAAATTATCACAGATTATTGAATAACTTAAGCAACCTTGATATGGATTGATCTTAGAATTAGAGATGGTTTTCTTGATTTGTTTTGCTATTATATGTTAGTAGAAAATATTCAATTAGTGTGAGCTTTCAATTGGTTGAAGTATAAATAATTAACAATAAACCTTAGCTAAGAAAACGTGGTTGAAAGTTTTTAATTAAAAATATTTTATCACATTTTCTTCTTTTTCTTTTTTTAACTTGGTATCAGTGTTTTTATTTTTATTTTTAATTTATATACTTGACAGCAAGGGTCCCATAAATAAATAGTAAAATACTATTGTTTAATATTTAAATTTATTAACGCGCTGTTGATTCTTATGTCTTTATCATAAAATACATTGAAAATTGCTTTGGTTTTAATGTTGTATGTAGATAGATAAATTGTGAAGTGATTTGGATCCCTTCATGTTGTTCAAGGAATGGGACATGACCGTTTATTTATTAAATCTCACTATTAATTTTGAATTCAATGATTTAGCTTGAGTCCCGCCGACAAAAAGTTAAATAATTGTTCATACAGGTTATGATTTCAATTTATATAAATCAAAATTTATATAATTATTAATTTTATTATTTATAAAATTAGTTAAAATATATACAAATTGATTTAAATATCTATCTTCATAAAAAAATAATCAAAGTAGATTTTTTTATTTAATCCTTAATTTTTTTTAATGCTCTAAATTCTCATTCACTTTGAATTGCAATTAATCATATCCCTAGGTATTGTAGATCCTCTCGGGTTGAATTTTATTTTGATTTTATATGAAAAATTTAGAATCATTATAAATAAAAAAATAATAACAAATTTATCATTAATAAAAACCAATAACTTTTTTCATATTTTCTATTTAAAATGTGTGTGAATTTACATTTTAATATCTTAATTTTACTTAAAAAAAAAACTCTGTTCTTTGGGATTTTGAATCTTTTGTTAGATCCCGAATTTTATTTGTTTTGTGTTTCAATTTCTAAAATCTCGAGGGAGGAGAGACAAAGCTATTGGAAAAAAAATTGTTAAAAAAATATAACTAACAAAAAAATATATTTTTGTTCTAAAAATACATTAATTACAAAATTATACTACCAATAACATCTTCAACAACATTTAAATTGTCGTATTTATGCTAAAATTCTATTTTTATTATTATATACTTAAATAAAAAATAAATTTGAAGAACACTTCGCATCATCACGAGATCAGAATCATCATGTGCATTGTCTTTCAATTTCTTTGGTCTTTGGTTAGTGTTTATAGCTCTCTTAACAATTTGTTAATTCATATAATTTTATTTTTATTTTATTAAATGCATGGAGTAAATTTTCAATTTAAATTTTTTTCTACGCTATAAAATATGTTCACAATACTAGGATATTTTTCTACTTGATTAGAAATTAACTTAAAATCTATTAGTGTTGATTATTAGCTAGTTTTATTACTAACAAAAGGTAAAAGTAGAGAATGACTGAAATGGCAAGTAGTGCAAAACTTCTTCGCCAAGTCTTAAAAAATCCCCCAATTATGCACTTGTCTAAACTAGTCTTGTTTTTATTTTTATTTTTATTTTTATTTTTTTCACTACAATTCTCCTAAAAGTATATAAAAATGAGAATCATGTCAAACCATAATTGCAAGAACAACATGTCAACTTCGTAATTGAATCAGGTTGATTAAGAGGAAATACATTTTTTTAATAAAAAATATTGTTTTTTTGCCTTCTTAAAATCAAAGGTTGGTTTGCTTTAAATTAATTTAACTCGCCGTCTAGATCTTAAGTAAAATTAATTATGGGTTGGGTGGTATAATTTTAATTTAATGGGGAAATTAGATTTAAAAATAGTGAAACTTTTGCATTTTTGATGGAGAAAAAAAAGAAGATTTAAAAACATCAAAAACTAAAAATTATAGAAATATGGATTTTTTCAGGTTATACCAAAAATTTTATCATCAAACATTAAATATTACTCTAAAAGGTGTAAGTTTTTCATAGTACAAGGTTTTATTATTCATCTTTTCATATATTATCATGGATGAATTGTGCAAATTTATGTTATTTTAATTTAGTTTTTAATTTTTTTTTTGACAGTTTAGTCCTACCAATTGATTTTGATTTCTTATAAAAATACGAGATTAAAAAAAGAGAGATCAAAATAAAAAAGACGCTAAATATAGATGGCATGCCATTCGTTTTGCAAAAGATACACTTTAATTATTGAATTTAAAAAATAATGCAAATTATACATTTAAGTACCTTAATATTTTTTCATTTTAATTTTGGTATAAAAGTTTATTTTTGTTATTTTTAGTCCCTAGTTGAGAGGAGAGAAAGAGGTCACTGAATTACAGCAGTAAAGAGAGAAAGATATCATTAATATCGATTTATGGCATCAAAATGAACTATATTTGTGTCAAATAATTCAATTTGATGATAAGAGTTCATATTAAGTTTTTTGTATCTTTAAAATTTATGAAAAAACATATCTAAACTTGGGTTGATTTTTTAATTCAGGTTAATTTTAATTTTTGGGGTAGTTTTTTAAGGTCATAGATAGATTTATCACGATTCCTACAGTGTTTTATAAGTATTTTAGGTTGAAAAATCTAACTCGGGTTGATTTAAAAAAAAACATTATCATGGACAACATGTCGTTGATCTCAATTGCAAACAAGAAAAATTAAGGATCAGATCATACAGATATATTAGAAAAGGCCTGTGTATAAGCCTAATAAAAAGGCCAGAAGAGCAGCCAAGCCTGACTTGTTAAGCACCGAAGCGCTTCAGCTTTGTTTTTATTTTTTAATTTTTTTAAATCAATGATTATTTTTCTCTAATTTTTTAATTTATATTTAAATCAGTATGCATTCTCTTTTTAATTTTGTTTAGAGATCCTTTTTAAATAATAACTATTTTTTTAGTTATGTATTTAAATTTGAATAGTTTTTTTTAATTCATTTATAATTTTTTTATTTTATGTATGGATTTATTTTTGAAAATTATTTTTTTCATATAATATTTATAGTATGCGCAACCTTACATAATTTTTTTTTATTCGATCAATTTAATTTGTATCCCTATTTCTATTATTATTCTTAAATAAAAATATTATTTTAATAAATACATTTAGTAAACACATAAATGTTTTGTCTTTCAATATTAAATATCTTGATTTACACATGTTTTTTAATTTTTCAAGTTTTATTTTTAGAATGTTTTTTAATTTTTCAAATTTTATTTTTAGATATTGTTAATAATTTATTTATTCATTATAATATTTTTTTTATTTAGTTAATTACATGTATAATATTTATTCATTATAATAGTTTTTTTATTTAGTTAATTACATGTATAAAGTTTTTGATTTAAACTATAAAAATACACTAAAAAATCTTACATCTATAATTTGTTTTATAAAAAATAGAAATATATGATAAATGAAGCTCAGTTCACATAATGATATGCCTTTTCGATATGAGCATCCGCATTTCCACATCTACACATCAACACCCACATGCATGGAATGGAATGCAAATGCATAGGCACAATAACATCATAAATTTTTGGTTTTGTGAAATTCGGACTTCCTCATCTGTACCTCTCTGCCTCCCTTTTCCCACCCTCCACCCTCTCTCTGGAAAAAAAAAAAAAAAAAGTTGCTAGCTCGTAGCTACTTTCTCGCGATATTTTTTTGTCTCAATCTCGATCTCCACGATCTGGCCTTTTTTTTCAATCGAAAATTAGGGTTTCCTTTTCTCTCTATCAACTTCATATCGAGTCTCGTGCTTAACCTAGATTTTACTGGTTCCTTATCTTTTGGGGTTAACAGATCTACAGCGGCTCCTTTAGCTTTTTACGTCTGTTAATTTTCTTTCCACTCGTTTAAACATGTTTTGGAAGCTCACCGCTCTCTCCACCTCCTCTCCTGTAAGTTTATTTTTTAATCTCTAGGGTCTGTAAAGATTGGTGGATATAGCTTTGAAATCGTTGTTATTTGGATCTATAAAACCTAGGAATACGCGACTTCTAAATTGAAATGAATTTCATGGTTTTAACTGGCTTGGACTGATTGAGTTGAGATGGATGTTGTTTTTCATCGTGTAGATTAATGTGATTCCTTGCAATTTATTTGTTAATTCATGTTTAATTAGTGAATGTTTGCGTAGAAACTGTAGTGAATTGTCATGTTTTTGGTATGCAGTGCCCTGTGTTTGCATTTGAACCATTTATTTGTCCGTGACATTTATTAGAAGAATTAATTAATTAATCAACTCTTCTAAAATGTTTTAATTTTAATTGCAGTAGCAGTTAATTCAATCCACATCTAGTGGGTACGTGGCGGCTTCTTAGTAAATGAAAGAAATGATGTTGAAAATTTGTTTAGGTTTTATATTTACTACTATATTTAGCTTTGAATTTTGAATGGGAGGGGGCCGCCTTGCTAAAAGTGCTACTAGGTTTATACTCTCCTTACCATGCTAGATCCGGTGCTGATGATATTAAGTTCTGCGTGCTTGGTAATATTTTTCTAATAAGCAAACATGTTTAGTTGTTTTATTGATATTTGCTATTCTTATTTCTAGTTTACTTATACCAACTTCTGTAGGTGGAGTCATTATTAGACAAAGATAATTTCACGTTGGAAGAGCTTCTTGACGAGGAAGAAATAATCCAAGAATGCAAAGCTTTGAACACCCGACTTATCAATTTGTAATTTTTTTTTCTCCCTTCTTACCATCAATGCTGAAATGCTCTGATTTCTGCACAAGGCCATTCTCTATCATGCATAGTTTACTGTCTCTGTGCTGTTTGAGAGCATATCATAAAGTTGATCCTGGTGGATGCTCAACATAAATTATTGTATGCAGTCTGCGAGATAGAGCCCAAGTGGAGCAGTTGCTCAGATACATTATTGAGGAACCTTCAGAGGATGCTGAAAGCAAACTAGCCTTCAAGTATGTCATTTTAACTAGAGGAAACTGTCTTCTCATGTTGAAATGTCTCTTGCCTTAACTTTTTGTTTTTTTTTCTCTGACAAATTGCTTTTGGGTTTTAGGTTCCCCTTCGTTGCTTGTGAGATATTTACATGTGAAATTGATGTTATTCTTAAAACTTTAGTGGAGGAAGAGGAGGTAGGTTTCATTTTTTTCATTGCACTTTGTTTTAATCTGGAGCTTGTTGCGAGAAATGCTCTTTTACTGATGGTTATCTTTACTTTCATGCTACTTCAGTTGATGAACTTACTCTTCTCGTTCTTGGAACCAAATCGGACTCATAGTGCCTTGCTTGCTGGGTATTTCAGCAAAGTATGTTTTTAGAACTTTGTATCCAGTTTTCACGAGAAGTTGTATCTTTAATATTTTGTTAGGCAAGGATCACATCATTGATGCTATTTGCCTTTTATTCTAGGTTGTTGTTTGCCTCATGTTACGCAAGACAGTTTCACTTATGAACTATGTCCAAGTGAGAATTTTTCTACCTATATCTATGTTGTGGTTTGTTGCAACTTTTACTCTGCTTAATTGTAAAAGAATGTTTGTTTTAATCAATGGAAGTTGTGCCGTGCAATGCCCATCATTTAAATATTCATTATGGGCTGTGACCTGCTATGCGAATATATATTTTCATGGTTAGGTTTTCATGGCATTTGATGGTTTAGAATTCAGTTTAGTAATACAAATTACAGGAATAGATAATGTTTGTGCTAACTGGAGAAAGGATGCAGATGCATATATATCCACATAATATTTATTGGGTCATAATAACAGTCACTTTGTTGTGTAAATAACATACTAGACCTCTCAGATATGTGTTCTCTGCTGCTTGAACATAGCATTTTATCCCAAAGTATAAATGCTGATGCAATATGATGAAGAAATCCATCTCTGACTCTTCAATTGACACTTATGTGTTTCATCTATCATACCAAACTAATCAAGTGGCATCATTACTAACAATTGTAGTTTTTAGGAATTAAAACTGAAGACAGACAAAAGAAGATAGAGGAGTTTTTGAATTGAATTTTAGGAATTCAGATTTGTGAAGTCGATGGTACTTTGTTTAAGGTTTTGAAACTTGTGCTGAGAAGAGAAGTAATAAGAGAAAACAGTGGAGAACAGATACAGAATGAAAAAAAAGAAGTGAACATGGTTATCACATGTTTGGTTATAATGTTCTAAAGAGTCTAGACTAGAATCTTGTCAGTTTAGGTAGTTCTATTGTTCATAGGCTTGGAGTTAAAGTGGCTTTAAGTCCTGGTTCTTTTAGATGGACCACCTTTTATGCACAATTTTCAAATCACTTCATCTCAGTCAATCAATTAATAGAAGTGACATGAAGCATAGGATTTCTGCCTTCTTGCATTCAAAATTTGCTCACTGCATGCCCCCCCCCCCGATTAGTTTCTCATTGTTCAACATGAAAATTTTCTTCACTTAAGTTAGGCAAGATGAGCATTTAAGTGAGGCTTATGGTTTGCTCAGAGATCTGTAAAAATTTGATTGTGTTGGTATTTCAGTTTTACACTTTTTCTTAAAGTATCTGACTATTGTTGGTAGCCTGTTAGAGAAAATATTCATTGTTTGGTTTCTCACAGGCCCATCAGGATGTTTTCCGCCAGCTTGTTGATTTAATTGGAATAACATCCATTATGGAGGTAATTGAGATTCTTATCCTGTAGTGGTTTACATTTCGATAAGTTCTTGCTTGTAATATATTTTGTTGATTTTGGATATTGCTTGTTTGATGTAGGTTTTGGTTAGGCTGGTAGGAGCTGATGACCATGTTTATCCTAATTTTACTGATGTGATGCAATGGTTGGCTGATAGCAATTTGCTAGAAATGATTGTGGACAAATTGAGTCCTTCTGTAAGTGCTGCAATTTTGTCAAGAAAACATCTCTTTTTTTAATATGAACTGGAAAAAAAATCTGAGGATGTAAGGTTTGTGTTGAGGCTTGGCCAGACAACTGAAAATGGAAGAAGAATCTGAAATGATTAGCATGAGACTCTTTACAATGGATGTATTATATATTAAATAGTCTGATAATTTTCTTTTATGTGAACCAGAATCCACCTGAAGTTAATGCTAATGCAGCAGAAACATTATGTGCAATAACTAGAAATGCTCCATCGGCCTTGGCTACTAAACTTTCTAGTCCAAGGTTTGTTGGATTTTGTATCTTGGCTACTAAATCTACTTGTCCTTGTTTATGTTTTAATTTATTTGTTGTTTTTGATGTTTTGGGCAAATGCAGTTTTGTGGCAAGGATATTTGGTCATGCCTTGGAAGATTCACATTCAAAATCTGGTCTTGTCAATTCACTGTCTGTTTGTATATCCTTACTGGATCCAAAAAGATCAGCAATGTCTTCTCCCTTGATGCATTCTTTTCGAAGCCACCATATGTATGAGTCTCCAATCCCTGTAAATCCAGAGACTATTAGTGCAATGTTACCTAAACTTGGTGAGTAAATTTCTATGGTTGTGAGAATGCTCCCCCAACCAAAAAAAAAAAAAAGAAGCAGGAATACAGGGAAGATTTTTCTGAGATTTTCCAGTTGTTTTTTCCTTCTTTCTTTGAGTTTTGGCAGTGCCCACAAACTTTTCAGTTTTCCCTATGCATTTTCATTAATTATATTTTTTGGATACATCCAGTCAAACCAAGATTAGCAAAACCATATTAAGTAGTATAATTTATAATGTAAAAAAGGGTAGAAGAGGCATCTGACAAAAGATGCTTTTATATAATTTTTTTTTGTATCTTTTCCTTGTCAACGCCAGTATTTGTTAAGAATCTTAAGATTACCCATTCCATTTTGCAGGTAACTTGCTTCTGTTATTGAATGTCCGGTCAGATGAGAGGATTTTACCTACAACATATGGAGTACTGAAGCCTCCTCTTGGGAAACATTGTCTTAAGGTTGGTTTCATGTTTTTGCTGTAATCTTCATATGGAACACAATGCAAAACGGAAAATTTCAATAACATGGTTTTGGAAACTGGTGGGCAGCATAAAACCTTTAGTTCAAATTACACTGAAGTATAAACTTGTTTGGAAATTAACTGCTCTCAATTTCAATTTAGATTGTGGAATTCATTGCGGTGCTTCTAAGAGCTGGAAACGAAGCCACTGAGATCGAGTTAGTCAGCTCGGGAACCATCAAAAGAATTCTTAATCTGTTCTTCGAGTAAGTTTCTGCATCATTTTTTAAATGGCGAATTGACGAATCAGTAGATTAATGAAGTTGGTAGCCAGGAACAGTTGTCTTTTTGAAGTTGCTCCAGGTATGGTGTGCTAGGTGATCATTCATGATTCTGATGTTTTAACTGATGCAGGTACCCTTACAATAACGCTTTGCATCATCATGTAGAGAGTATCATAATGTCTTGTTTGGAGACCAAGAGTGATGCTATGGTTGATCATCTTCTTAAAGAGTGTGATTTGATTGGAAAATTTCTCCAAACAGATAAAAACCCTTTAATATCCGGTGATAATAATAAGGTATATGGAGTGTTTTTATGATATTGGAATAATCTTGTATGATAGCAAAATCTTAGCAATGGTAATGATAAGGATTTATTTGCATGTTATCTGCTGAAACAAAGGGGAAAGAGCTGAATACTATATTCCATACTACCCGCTCCACTTGAATTTGGTGGAATGGGAAATTAAATGCAAGTAGTGTCATTTATATTCTGCACTGGCATGTTTTATGTGTTGATAAACATGTTTCCTTATGCAGCCAACGGTTCCTGCTGCTGGAAAACAAGCACCACGTGCAGGAAACCTCGGACACATTACACGAATTTCTAATAAGCTTTTACAGTTGGGAAACATCAGTAGCCGTATTCAGACCTATCTACAGGTGGGTGGTAAGCTGGGATGTACGTTGTGCATTTGTTTCACCGAGTACAAAGTTCCTTAAAAAAGCCCAGTCTTACTGGCATGTGGAACTAGTTATAAAAGTTTGGTTGAAGGTTATGAGTGCTTAAGAACTAGTCTGCCCTCTAAACCATTGCTGAAAGAAAAGTTTGGAGTGACCTTTATCATCTCTGATATAAATCACATCAAGCTTGTTTTGGCTAGAAGCATCCATAACCAGGTGCTATGCTGTGTTTTGTGGCTATTGCTACTTTTGATGATGACATTGTTTTCCACCTTGCTGCTCTTTCCTCCTGCAATTTCGAAGAGTTTTTGCTCTCTTGTGTGGGGACTGGAAATCCTAAATTTGTTCTTTTATAGTTACCTTTCTAAGTAATAGAGTATTTTCAAATATCCTTTTTTATACTTATTACTGAAGTACACAATGTCATGACTCTAATAGTTTTGTTATTTGCTCTTTTCAACTCCTTGTTTCATTTGGTGCATCTTTGCATCCAACATCAATGTAGTAGTGTGATTGAACTGATGTCCCTTCAATGGAATTTTGGTTTAATATCTTTTCTAACAAGTTGTATTTTTATATATCTCCAGGAAAATAGTGAGTGGATGGAATGGCAAGCCACTGTTTTGCAAGAGCGTAATGCAGTTGAAAATGTCTACCGATGGGCTTGCGGGTATGCTCTTGCCTCGTATTGTTTATGCTTTAAAAACAGTGTTTGTAGCTGTGGTATGCTCATTGCTTGATGGGTACTCAAATATGTGATACCTATAGAACTAGATTTTAGTCCAAAACATATTTAAATAATAAGGATATGGTAATGAGGATTTAAATTTATTGGCAATCTGGGCGTTGCACTTATAATTTTCTTTTTTCCCCCTCTAAAAAATCTAACAGTAAGGTGGGTTATCATTTTTCAGTATGAATTATATGTTGAAATTTGCTAGTAACATTTTACTTGATAAGCCTAATTTTCTTCCATATGTGTTTCTGCTGTAAATTACTGCCACTGAAGTTCTCCCTGGAGAGAATGGATTGGTAATCCCACTTCATCCTCTTGTTTTGTACAGCCGCCCAACAGCATTGCAAGATAGGACGCGTGACAGTGATGAGGATGACCTTCATGACCGAGATTATGATGTGGCAGCTCTAGCCAATAATTTAAGTCAGGCTTTTAGATACAAAATATATGGGAACGAGGATAATGAAGAGGTACATAATGGCTTCTCTTTTTGATGACTTTCATTCTCCCATTTTTTTGTCCTGTTATTTATGTTTCTGGACTTTGGCTCTCAACTTGTATCACTCATAAAAACAGGGAGTAATATCTCAATAAGCCCCTTCTAGGATCTGAAATTCAAATGAGTGCCTTATGAATGATTCATTGAAATTTCATCCTTCTAAGGTTATTGCATCAGCACACCGGTCCAATTGATACCAGCAGTTTCCTCCATGTGACACGCTAGCCTGCTTCTCTGCTGCCAGTTGCCATCTCTATCCCCATCTCCACCATTATTTCTTATGCATCTCTAACTCGAGCCATCACATATTTCTACTCACTCTCCCCTGTCTCTCTGAACCCTTTAGTTTCTCATACTCTCCAAAATAACACCAATGTCCCTGCTCTCCTCTCCATCTTCTCTCTAAAACAAGAACTCCAAACTCCATCAATCAATACACTCCCTATCCTTTACAAGAATCAATTATCTATCTTTCACAAAGTCAACTCTCTATTCAAATAAAAAACAAAGAATATGGAAGAGAAGATGTCAGGAGATGACTTGTGCCTTGGTTTAAGAGTATTTATTTTTTTATTTCCAAACTTCATTTTAACAACAGCAATATACTCAATGCAGTATGTATATCATTTCGGGAATTTGTTCAGATAATAAAATCAAAAGAATGATTTTTGAGCTAATGATTCTGAGTGGCTCATTCAAATTTCAACCTACAAGAAATGGTTCTTAAATTTTTTATCATTTTGGTTGCAGGACAATGGGAGCCTTGATCGGGATGATGAGGTAACAGTTTAACTTTATAATACAAGTATGTGTTTGTGGGTGTGTGTGTGTGAATCTTTGTTTCTTTTTTTCTTTTCATTTGTCTTTTCATTTTTTTTTTGGGAGGGGGGTTCATTGGTAGCGACTTTTCTCTATATTGCCTTTTGATATCAAACATGTGTTGTTTTGGTCTTTAATATCAGGATGTCTACTTTGATGACGAGTCTGCTGAAGTTGTTATATCATCCCTTAGGCTCGGCGATGACCAAGGGAGGTAAGGGTTTTAGCCATCAAACTGTTTATATTGAAATATTGGATCTTCTATAAGTTGCAAGTGCACCTGCCTAAATGTTTCATTCATCCTATTTACTGGATACATAATAGAAAAGTTGTTTTAAAACTTTACTAATGTGCAAGTCTCATTGCCCTTGGCCTGAAGTTTTAGAAATGTCTAGTGTGTGCATCTGCCTGCCATTCTTTCACCGGAAAACTCGATTATCAAAGTGTTTTTAAAATGCTATGCCAACTCTTGATGCTTTTGACATGAACCTTTACATCTTTTTGGTTGCTAGCGTAAGCAGTGCATTTGGTATAATTTCTTTAACAAATCATATAATATCAAATCTTGGATGTCAAATTATTAGTATATATATTTGAGAGAATTCTTTTTGGATATGATTAGGAATCTCACTGATTTTTAATTTTTTTTAAATGCAGCAGTCTGTTCACAAATTCAAACTGGTTTGCATTCCAAGATGATAGAATTGCCGATTCACTTGTGAGCACATCGCCTGGAGAGATGATGGATCAGATTAACTTAAATGGAAATGCTAATGGCGGTAACAGCGGTAGTGATGATGAGGTGGTGGTGGGAGAGGAAGATGAGTTGACCGAAAGCAAGGATTCTGTCAATGGCACATCCACTTCCAACACAAACCTCATCGATCAATTTCCTGGGAGTGGTCTGGTTTCACAAAGCAGTGATGCAAATGCCCCTGATACAAGCTTTTTCAAATATGAGACATCAGTCAAAGAAGAATTGTTTGGAGATAGGCCTTTACCTGAATGGGTAGGGTGGGGAGAGTCATCAGATTTGCAAGTAGGGGGATCAACTGTGAATCCATTTGAAGATCATGACAGCTCTGATGACTCTCTTTCCAGCCAAGCGAAAGCAGTAACACCCGGTGCCAGTTCCCCATCAAGTGGGGAATCCATGCTTCCAAATGGCTTATCACCCTCCAAGGATTCTAGTGATGCATCCGTTAGCAGTGATTCAAGTAAAAAATCTCCCACCATGCCTTCTTTGTTTGAAGAGGATGTTGAATTTGTTGGTGTTGAGTTAGAAGGCACTGAAAAGGCAATGGAACAAGCTCTCAAGGAGGGGATAGTTGGTGAAGCAGGGCCTCTGAAGAGGAATATTTCACCGAAGGTTCCAGAGAAGGAGAATTCCGATACTGCTGAGGTCGATAATAAAGAGTTCAATGATGCAAACTATTGGAGGATTGATCAATAGGGTTGCCGTGGTGGAAAGATGATGATCGATCCTGTTGAGGTTTTCTGAACCTGAAAACTTGGATCCTAAAGCCACAGACCCCATTTTTGGATGGCAAGGGATTATGCAGCAGATATATGTACAGTATTTTTGTTTCCAAATGGGGATTGGATGGTAGGTCGTGTTATATGGTTTTACTGCTTGTCTAGTTGTCATTATTGTTAGCTACCTGCTCTAATTGTTTATTATTCAATGTCTTTCTCGTTTCTTCCTGTTACTGACTTGTAGGGTTTTCCTCATCCATCAAAATTTATGTTTTACTCTGGCTAAAGTCTCATTCTTGGTTTCAAGTCGGTTGGCACTAGCCAATCTTGGAATTGGGTGCTTATGCATGTGCTTGATTATTATCAGGAATTTATTTTCCCAGGAGTTTCTAGTCGGAAGGAAGATCAATTCTGAAGTTGTACAACCCCGGAGAGGGTGATGAAGATCATATTTTATAATGTTTATATATATATATATATATATTAAAATAATATTTTTTTTTATTTTTTTAAATTTAATTTTGATAACAAATTAAAACTATTTAAAATAAAAAAAAATATTTTATTTATATATATATAAATAAAATATTTTTTTTTATTTTAAATAGTTTTAATTTGTTATCAAAATTAAATTTAAAAAAATAAAAAAAAATATTTTATTTATATATATATATATAAATAAAATATTTTTTTTTATTTTTTTAAATTTAATTTTGATAACAAATTAAAACTATTTAAAATAAAAAAAAATTAAATTAATTTGAAGTTAAAAAAAATATTCGTAGCCCTGGAACATTTTGCTGCGGCAAATAAATTGACATCTTGATTCGGATTTCGAGGTTATATTACATAAAATAAACCAGGTGATGGAGTGGTATCTTTATTCCCCCCAACCAAATGTGGCAGTATATATGTATATGTATACAGTATGCATACATGGTAAAACCCCGTGCTCTCGTAGTGTTTCGTCACGTGAAACGCGTGCAATTGCGAAGAGAATCCACACTAATGGAGATTATTCTAGAATGGCATGTATGGAGAATATTCTAGAAATGGCATGTCCTCATTATTATGTATATAGGCAATGCAATTGTGAATGACGGGGAATGAAGAGCAAGTAGAAAAGGGGAAGGGAAGAATGATAGAGGTGGTCTTGAACGACAGATTGGGCAAGAAGGTGAGGGTAAAATGCAATGAAGATGATACGATAGGGGACCTCAAAAAGCTGGTGGCTGCCCAGACCGGCACCCGACCCGATAAGATCCGGATCCAGAAATGGTACACTATCTACAAGGACCATATCACTCTCAAAGACTACGAAATTCATGATGGCATGGGCCTCGAGCTATACTACAACTGATCAGTAACTCTCTGGTAATTAAAACTTAAACAAGTAGTTCTTTCGATTGTTCTCTGCATCTAGTTTCATGCGAGTCGATGCATCCTTTGCCAGGATCCACAAGAGAGAATATCATATCATATCGTATATCTGCGCGCGTTATCTGTGTATCTTGTCGATGTGTGTCCTTCAATGCTCAAACAAACTTATCTGTGTTGTTTAATTTAATCGTTTAAAATGTTGTCTGCCACCCATATGAAATGTTTGTTTCTCCAGTTACGAGACTCTTTCCTCTTCTTATACTTCACATGATTTTATGTGGATTGGATTATTGCATTGTTCAGTGGTGTTCCAGAAAACCGACCCATATATAATAGTTAAATTGATATTCTAGTTTAAATTTCTTTGGAGGATATTAATATGAGTTTTAAATAGAATTTAATTACTAAATAAATAATCAAAAGCAAACCAGAGGGTCTGATTTGATCTTTCAGAATTAACTCTTAAACACTTTGTTTCAAATATGGATGCTGAAACAATGATCTTGTTCTCCTATGTTTGGAATATTCCTGCTGGAGTTGATTTTTAACCCTTTTGCTTTCATTACTAAAATTTTTCTTCGGGTTATCCAAAGTCTTAGATGTTCAACGTCGTTCCCATGGCTGCTGCCAAAGCAGCTGTTATATCTGTCCTTGGCGAAGACATCGCTGCTTTTGGATTGCTTATATGAAAAATAATGATTTTTGCTATGTAATTTTTAACCTTTTAATGACATATATTTCTCATACAGTTTATGTTTCCCTTTCGGCTCATCATTTTTTTAATAAAAAAATGATTTAATAGCAAGATATTCAAAATTGTTATTTCAATTTATTTTCATATAATATGATTTGATTTTAAACAAATCAATAATAATTAAAAAATTTCATCGATGCAAAGAACCAAGGCAAATATCAGATATCAGATGAAGCCTTTTCAATTAGGTCATTCGCCTTTTAAAGGCACAATTTATAAGCATCCATCACTTATTATTTTATTCTTTTACCAAATATTTTATTAAATTCGTTTGACTAGGAGAAGGGAAAGCCATTAAAGAAAATCTGGCTAATTTGAGGGCTGTCTACTAAATTGATTTTGAAATAGCCATCCCAATTATGAGTATTTATATATGCTTGGGATTTCAAATAAGTAAATAAATTCTCTTTTCTCTTTTTCAAGATCTCATAGCCACCATCACCAGTCACCCCACCGACTACCTGAATCAACAAATCAGCCTGGGCCAGCCTTGAGTTGCACAACCCGCAAAAACACAACCACACCGAAACTTATTCTATCGTTGAACTTGTGTCATATAATTAGTGGTGTGAATTGCATCTATATAGTTAAAAACTAAGAAGATCAAAGTAGCATTTAATGATGAAGTGTCAATACAAGTTTAAAAGATTGAGACATTAATTAATACAATCCTAACAAGTAAAGCAGTTGGGAAAGCTTAATAACTTGCGGATTGGACAAGAAATATCAGTAGCTTGTGGATTGAATAAGAGGTGGTGGTTTTTTATTTATATTTTTTAATATATAATTTTATGCTAACAAATATAATTTTTATTCAAATTGAAATTTAGCTAAAAAGTTTTAAATGTTTTTTTTATAGGGTTAAAATTTAGTAGTGCTTGGATTTTAAAAAGGCTTTGTAGTAAAACTTAGAATCGATAATTATATTATTTTTTAGTTGATTTATGATTATATTTTTATGTTTTTTAGAATTTTTTTGTTATTTTTCTAGTTTTGTTTAGAATGTTTTACATAAATATAGTAATTTAATTTGTATTTTAGATTTTATTTTTGGAGATTGCTTGTTATTTAGAAACAATATTTGTGTGGCAAGGTTTCTCCTAATCTTGATTTTCATCAAACTCTTATACTTCTAGATTTTAATTTTTTAAAATCAACAAATTGAGTTCTTTCATTTAATATCTTTAGATTTTTAGTTTAGATAATTATGAAGTTAGGTTTTTTTATCAATTTAATTTTAATTTTTTTTAGTTATTTTTTATCTTGATCATGAGTTTTAAATTTTTTATCTTTTAATATCGTATCAATAACCATAAGTTGTCATTCTTTTTTTCTCATTCCTTCACCACCCTAGTAGTAGAATAGTGAGGAAAACCAGAGAGGTAATAAGTTAATAGAATTAATAACTTGAGAATTTTAATTTGAAATTAAAATTTGGTTATGTAAGGTGGAGAGAGAGGGAAGGGAGGTTAGAAGAAGCTCGGAGGATAAAAAAGAGAGATTAAAAAAAAAGGTGAAAATATAAATTTAAAAAAACAAAGAAAATCAAGTTAAAATTAACTATCAAAGTTTAGCTATCAAAGTGCAAAAGGAAAGTAATATTTTTATCGAAAAATAGAAAAATTAAGACAATTTTCCTTCATTTTATATAAAATAAAATAAAAACTAAAATGTAAGGTTTTTTCCATGTACACTCACACATAAATCACTATTCCTCATTATAATATAATTGAGTTTTTTCCCTTATATAAGAAAACCATTTGTCTTGATAGTAGGAGTGTTATTGTCTTTTCAAATAGTAGTTACTTAATATTTGTTTAGGGATATTTTGATTTTTTTATTAATTTTTACGACCTTATTACCCTCCAAAATAGATTTTTCTTTAGCTTGTTTGTGAGGTGGTTTTGCCTGTCATTTTTAAAAAATAGATAGAGGATATTTTGCTTATTTTGTAAGAAATTAAATCATGAATGTAGGGTCATTTAGGTCTTTTCAATATGGTTTTTATGTTAATTTCATGAAAATCAAGGGCAATTTAGTCTTTTACTACTAGTTAATAAATTAAAAATAAATAGTTGTTGACGTGTGCTTACAATGTGCTACTGAGTAAGAGGTGCTTGCACCCTACTGTGTGGCACATCTTAGCCGAATGAAGTTTTCCATTGTGTCTTTGGTTGTGTTATCTTGTTTTTTTTCCATATAATATGATGCATGTAAATAAAGATAAAGTGTTTTGTTGTTGATGGTTTTTTTTTTCTTCTCCTGCTCCTATAAATATAGGTTTATTCTTTTTTTTTTTTTTAATTTAAAATTTTAGTTTTTCAATTTAGTCTTTCAATTTTAAAATGTCATATTTTATATTTTTTAATTCGGTCCTTATTGTTTTTATTTTTTTAGGTTCTTTAGTAAAAATTTTACTTATTTTCAATTTAATCTCCAATTCTATTTTTTTCCATATATAATATTTTTTAACTTGACTATTTTTCTTTTAGTTTCTAATTTTTGCCTTGGCTTTTTTGTTAAGGTTTTGGTTGTGTTCAATTTCATCTTTTTAATTCAAATTTATTGTGTTTTGTTTTTTTATTCAGTTCTTATACTTTTTTTTTTATAATGTTTTTATTTTTAATTTAACCCTCTAATAAATAGATTGTTTTTGTCTTTTTATTTATTTATTTATTTTGATTTTTACCATTGTTATTTTAATTATAAATTTTTTTATTTGAGATCCTTTTTGTAAAAAAAATTTAGTGTTTCATTTTTTGATATGTTATTTGTGACTTCTAGTTTAATGACCTTTTTTTTAGTCTAATGACCTGAAATATGGTTTTCAAAACTAAATTGGGATTAACTTTGGATAACAACTTTTCTAGTTTAATGACCTTTTTTCTAGTCTAATAACCTGAAATATGGTTTTCAAAACTACTTTGGGATTAACTTTGGATAAGTTTTTAGTCGGTTAACTAAGGTTACTTTAATTTTTTTATGATATCATTTAAAAAAAAAATAAATTAAAAAAGACAAACATTAATGGGTTTGGATTATGTTTTTCCATGCTTGATTGAGTTGCAAATTAACTTAGTTTTTTAAACAAACTATATTAGCCTATTTTTTCTTTTATTTTTGTTGGAACTTAGCCTTTCCTGGGACTTAGATCATCATGATTCAAACTATTAGATCAGGTGTTTTAAAAGAATGATCTATGGTGTTTTAGAAGAATGATTTATCAAGTTATCTTAATTTTATTATATTAGTTATTTGTATGGGAAGCAAGCATTAGTCATTATCTTTTTTTTAACTTCTTTTATTATTTTTTATATTTTGATATTTATTATTTTGATTTATAAATTTTTTATTAGATTGTTTTATAAAATTTTTATTAGTTTTCAATTTTATTCTTTAATTTTAATTTATAATTTATTATTTTTATAATTTCATTCTATTCTTTTGGTTTTTTTTATCTTTTTATCAATGTTATTATTCTTTTAAATTTAACTCTCAAATCAGAAATTTATTGTCGTTCTTTATTTTTTTAACCTTTATTTTTTAAATTTTTTTAACCTTTATTTTTTTAATTGATATTTTTTATTTTAATTCATTTTGTTTTATTATTCCTGAGAGATTTGAAAAGTTAATAAAAGTTGATAATTTTTTTTATTCTTATTTTCTCTTCTAGTTTTGTTATTTGATATTTATTTTTTTAATTTGGCTTTGTGATTTTCTTCAAAAATATTTTTTATCATGGGCTATTCTAGAATAATTTGTACTAGCTCAACCCTTATCTCTAAATTACATATTTATTATTATGTTAGTTTAAGTTGATTTATATTGATTTTTTTTTGTTTTTTTAATCCTATTTTATTATTTCATATTGTTTGTAGATAAATGTTTTTTCCTAGATTATTGTAGTTATTTTCTTTTATTATATTTTATCTGTTTATATTTTTTTTGGCCTAATATTTTTATATATATTTAATTTTTTTTTAGATTATATATATATCAAATAAAACCATATTTGGTTGGTTGAATAGCTCATGTTATTGAATTGTTTTTTGAAAAAAAAACCTTAGAAGCCCCTAGATATTTTCTTTAAAAAAACAAAACACAAATCCCCGGCGTAAGACTCCCCGCTTTGTTAGGCATTATAATGCAATTAATAAGTCTTCATCAATTTCCACCACAATCATTCTAAAACGTTAAGGACTGTTATTGTGCAAATTAGGGATTTATTGTCAATACATTATTATCGATTCATGAAAATGATAGTCGCCACAATTATTACTCAATAATACTTGGATCTCAATTTAAAACGACGTAGCTTCATTTAGTTGCATGCCTGTTTCTTGCCTTTATAAATTTATCTGCGACTTGGATTCAGGGATAGGTTCGTATCTCATGTTACTCGTTTTACTGAGACTAATTTGCTAAGAAAGGCCTTGCAGCCTATATATATATATATATATATATAGGCTGGAAGGGCTTTCGCATGCTGGATTGAGTGGGGAAATAGCATAAAACTCGTTATCTTGTGTCAAGACTCGCATATTGCTCTTGATGAAGATGAACCCGATAAGCCAATTGATGGAATTTCGCCTGAAGAAAAAGCTTATGGGAGAGAAGTAATCGTTTACGCCTCATGATTATGAGATCCAAGATCTGCCGAAACATTTACCTCTTAGATAAATGTCGCAGAGCTAAACAAATGCTTGCTGCATTTGAAGAGTTTATACTACTCAACTGACCCTTCTTAAAGTTTATATATATTTATATATAAAAAAGCATGCAATAGACAAACTATATATTTGTCGATTTTCTGATATTTTGGCTGAAAATTGTTATGGTGAGCTAGGTCAATTGGCGGATCTGAGATATTAAAAAGCCGATCCCACTTGTGAGTAACAAGGAAATAAATAAATAGCATGTCAAAGGGTTCTTGATCTTTGTACTTTTTATATGGATAATTTCGATGAAAATTTTACAAATTCGACCTGGCAGGTCTGGTTTTGAATCATAGTAAACCAAACTATGTTACCATATATATATATATTGAAGCCACTATCATTCTTTTAATTATTGCATGAAGGCACAATTATTACATCCAGTCCGGTCAAGCATTGTTATTGGAATCGTCACAGCATGCAATAATGCTTCACCAACTTTGATTTTTTTTTTTTTAAGATAAAGGTCCCTTTACCAAAAAAATAAAATAAAGAGAGCCACGCATGCGTTCATTTATGGGGCCAGAAGTATAGGCATGATGTCTATAGCACACGTGCCTTAACCCTTATCTTTAACGCACATACTTGACTCCTTTCTATTTAATAAATAAATAAATAAAATATAAATTATAGAAACTGAAAAATACATTTTTGTATTAGCTGAAATGCTCATTGTATTAAACAGATAAACGAATGTAACATAATTGCATTATAAATTAAAAGATCATGGAATCGTGATTAAGAGATCACATTACAAAAATTACTTAAGTGAAAGAACCTAGTCAATTAAAAATATGAAAAATATGAAAACTCTGGTGTATCAAAATAAAAAATATCAAAGTTTATATACTTGATTGACATAAAATAAAAGTCGGAGTTCCAATAAAGATTTGAATATAAATGACATGTCATCAAAAATAAAAAAGTTGTGATTCTTTTTATATATTATTATTATTATCTAAAAGTAATTAAGTTATTAACGATAGGATAAAATCAAGAAATAACCTCTAATGTGCGAAATTATTATAGAAACTAAAATTGTTAACTCTAAACCAAGTCGGAAAGCTAGAAAATATATACAAACCAAAATATATAATCTTATGCCACGAGAACCTCTTTAATGTTTTTTTTTTTTAATTTAATTATATGAACATAATTGTTTTATATAAAGAGTGGTAATTTAAATTTTATTGAAATAAACTAATTTGCTACTATAATTCCTCTTTTTCTTATTAATATTTATATTTATACAAAACATATAAATTTTTATGTAAGCTATTTATTTAATGAAAATCAAAAGCAATCAAAACACATTAAAAGTGATTTGAATGATTTCAAATATGGATAAAAAAATATATCTCTCTAATTAAAACTCCTTTCTCGTATTAACATGCTTATCTTTTTTGGAATTTTTTTACTATAATATTTATTTTTTCAGACAACATTTAACTAGAATCCTAAAAAAAAGTTTTAATTAAAAAAACATATAATGATAATTTTGTTGAGAATGCATTAAAAAATATAAGAAGAATATACCATTTGTATGATGATGCGTAGCATCATCAAAAGCACCCTTATGGATCAACTTGGAGAATCCTTGATTTGATCCCTTGTTTGTTTTGATTTTCAAATTAAATTTTGAGAAAGTTGATTTGATATGACCATGTTGATCCTGTAAAAGAAATTTTAACTTAAAAAATTCAAGATGACATTAATTTATTTTTCTATCTATAAAAAAAAAAATTAACTTAAAAAATTCAAGATTTTTAATTCAAGATGACATTAATTTATTTTTCTAACTATTAAGATGATTATATTTTGAATTGATCACTAAGTTTGTAAGTGAAGTCATGAAACCTACTTGGATTAATAACTTTGTTGTTTAGTGAAGTCATGAAACCTACTTAGATTAATAACTTTGTTGTTTTGAAACTATTTTTTTTATTAATTATATGATAATAAAAATAATCATTTATATAAAAGTCACCAAATAATTTATTTTAAAAAATAAGATAAGATGCACACAAAAAAACTTGCAAATACAGTAAATCAATGATATAATCTTATTCAAAAATAAAATAAAAATTGAATGATATTTACTAAAATAATATCTCAAATATATTCTTGACTAACTTAATTATTTGATAAAACCACACCTATAATATATTTTTAAATAATTAATTTCAATAAAATCTAATTTAAATTAAAGGAAAATATTAAAAAGATAAAGCTTGGTCCATTAAAAAGAAGACGAAGCACCACACATCTATTTTGTTTTTCCTAGATTGGATAAGTGACACATCATTCACCTATTATTTTTTAAATGTAGTTGTCAACACATTATTTATTGTTTTAATCCGACCATTTGACCATCTAAGGTCGTTCCTTGAATCAAAAACCATTTCAACTATTTTCTATATATATAAACTTATGAATTACCCCCACAAACCTTAATAATAAACTCATGTCTATCCTTAAAATAATATTTAATAGGTTAAAAATTCAAAACTTTATCCCAATTCAAAAAATCTTAAAGCCTAGTCTATCTTTTCTAGGAAGATAAGGGGTAAAAAGACACAATAAAATCTCTTGTTCTATTTCCTAAAACACATATAGGCAACAAAAATAATAATTTAAGAATCTCTCTAAAGTCCCAAGAATATTGTTAAATAATTTAGGATTATTTAGGATTTATATAAAAATTATTTAAAAATCAAATCTTTTTTAAAGTTTGATTAACTTATTTAAGGTTAAGTTGTTGCAAACCACAAGTCATCTAATTGTATAATTTCTAATAGTAATTCATATAAATTATTAGTGAGAAATCTTCTAAAATTATCAAATTGAAGGAAAATATTAAAAAGATAAAACCTAGTCCATTAAAAAGAGGGTGAAGCCCCACACATCTGTTTTTTTTCCTAGATTGGATAAGTGACACATCATTCACCTATTATTTTTTAAATGTAGTTGTCAACACATTATTTATTGTTTTAATCCGACCATTTGACCATCTAAGGTCGTTCCTTGAATCAAAAACCATTTCAACTATTTTCTATATATATAAACTTATGAATTACCCCCACAAACCTTAATAATAAACTCATGTCTATCCTTAAAATAATATTTAATAGGTTAAAAATTCAAAACTTTATCCCAATTCAAAAAATCTTAAAGCCTAGTCTATCTTTTCTAGGAAGATAAGGGGTAAAAAGACACAATAAAATCTCTTGTTCTATTTCCTAAAACACATATAGGCAACAAAAATAATAATTTAAGAGTCTTTCTAAAATCCCAAGAATATTGTTAGATAATTTAGGATCATTTAGGGTTTATATAAAAATTATTTAAAAATCAAATCTTTTTTAAGTTTTGATTAACTTATTCAAGGCTAAGTTGTTGCAAGCCACAAATCATCTAACTGTATAATTTCTAATAGTAATTCATTTGAATTATTAGTGAGAAATCTTCTAAAATTATTTTTAAAAGAGATAGATTGCTATGTCTATGAATGCTAGCTCTCTGTGTACTATAATTTACGTAATTTTACTATTTATGAAAATATAAGAGGTATAACATTTTATTTAAAGAGAAATCCTAATAACTCTATAAATAATAAAATATCACTTTCCTCCTAAATAATATCACATATATTAGTTTAGGGTAATTTTAGAAATTTATTTAGTTAAGTCCCTACTTGTTTTTTTAGGTCTAGAATTGTAATTCCCTATATAAATTATATTATAGTCCTTAATTTCTAAAATTTATTTACAATCAAGTCATATTTGATTAATTATTTTAAATTAATTTCTGATCAATAGTTTTTATTGTGTGACCCATTAGGTTCCTAATAAATTGACCCAAATGTAAATCACAATTTTAAATAAAATAGGATTAAACAAATTAAACAATGTAATTTATTATTAATTTAGGAATTAATTAATTTATATTTAAAAATCAAGTGCATCATTTAGCAACATGTCATAATCTCTTATATTTTAAAAAATCATAAATGGCTTGACTTAACTTTTTAGTAAGCAATTTCTCAATGTAATTATTATCCCTTCATAAAAAATATTTTAATTTAAACATTATAGCATGGAGTGTGTTTGTTGTGTCAAATCATATTTATTCTTAATACTACAGTTATTGATTCATTGAATAATATTTGAAACTTGTTAAATCTTATTTCAACTTGCACAAGGATTTCATAATCAATATTATTTTAGAAAATATGAAATATTTTTTCTAAATTATCTAGGGTGATGAATTATCTCTTAATCACTTGAATACCTTTACATAGTTAATGTTATACCTACTATTTACTTGTTTATTACCCTTGATTAGGATAATATGCAATTAAAATCAAAGCATAACATTCTCTATATAAAATAACTTAGTTAATTAAAATCAAAGCATAACATTTTTTATATAAAATAACTTAGTGATCTTAAGTCGAAGAATCAATTATATAATTTTTACGTGAGCCTTTTTATAGATACAAGTGATCTCTTCATACAAAATTTTAATGTGAACCAATTTAATATACATGTTATCTAACAAATACCTATTAGTTTTAAATTTTCATCATATCTCAACTTATGAGAATAGTTGTTTTTATTCATGAAGAAAAAAAACATAGCATGTACTAGTCTCAACATCTCTAGTTAATGTCCAATGTGAATAGAGCATCGACTAGGAACAATGATTTGATATAAAAAAAATATTATAATTATAACAATTTTATAAATTTTTTATAAAATATTTTTGTTCCAAGAAATTTATCATTACTCTAGATTCATTAATCAATTATAAATAAATGTTACATACATAAAGACTTTTTTATTAATAATAAATATGATTTGCTTGAACAAAATCAATATTACATGTAATTAATTGATTGACTACAACTCATGTATTCAAATATCTCTATTGAGAAATAGCACTCATGAACACTAAGAAAGACCTTTTTTATTGCTAAAAGGTGGCAACTTTCTAGTATCTCTCTACTCTCTTGCTTTCTTCTCTCTTGTTTTTTGGTGACCTTTTGTTTTATTTCTTAAATTTACAAACTAAAACATAAATAAATAAAAAATTTAGAACAAATGTTCAAATTATAAAACTACAAAGACTAAAAATAAAAAATAAAAGAAATTTCAAGACCAAAATATTTAAAAATACGCTGTGTATACAATAAAAATTAAGAAGTAAAAAGCCTATATTTTTGCTTTGGTGTTAGATATGGTTTCAAGACTCAATTCTTTACAAGCAATAAAAATAAATTTCATTTTATAAAATCAAACATCAATGTAATATCATAATTGTTTTTAACATCGTGATAAACAGATGAAAAATAAATTATAAAATTTAAATTTCAACCAATGTAACATGGAAGGATGAAATAAATAAAAAAATGACCGGAGTAAAAAGATCTTGAACACTTTCCAACCTATAAAATTTTATGTCTAGTTGTACAGTATGTATACATTAAATTCAACATATCTTTTAGTTTTTCTTGTAACATTTTGATTTCAAAATAAATAAAGAAAACAATTTTGTTTTGGAATTAAGTAAGTTGCTTTTAGCCATAAACAAAGTAGTATATTATGATCCTACTGTTTTTTTTAAAGTGAAAATTAATCATTTTAAAAAAACAACAATCAATTGTAAAATATTATTTTTAATCTAAAACACAACAATACCATACACATATTATGATATATAGCTTAATTTATTGAAAGAAGAATAACAAAACCATGACATGACACGAGCTTTTTTATTATACGTGTACATATAATAGTAATTAGTATGTGAATGGATGGATCAATTTAATTACAATTAAGTCTGAATTAAATAATTTTAGCTCCTGGGATACCTTATCATCGATTGAAGAAAAAAAATATAAGCTGTAATTAAATAAAAATTGAAAATGATGGACACATTAAAGTTTCGACTTTGAACAATGGAGTGGAGTGGTGGTAGGGCGGAGTCAAATCCAAGCCTAGAGGTGGACGAGAGGCCCGGCCACCAAAACGGCGACACAAATGGAAACCGCATGTGGATGTAGGGAGTTGTGTTGGCTCCCACTTCCACGTGCGTTTGTTATTTTTTTGAAGCGGTAGGAGAGCAGTATTAATCAATCTTTGTATATGTTTATTACCGTGATAGTTTTTATAATTGGAGTTTTTAAAAAAATATTTTTAATTGAAATTAATTTGATATTTATATATGTTTAGATAAAACTATAATTAAAATTGAAGTTGAACAAAAAAATAAATAATATATTTAAATAAAAGAATATCTTTTCAAATTGATGTTATATATATATATATATATATATATATATATATATATATATTGATGTTTTTTAATTTAAATATTATAGATTTAACTACCATTATTACATCAATAAATAAATAATACTTTATATCGAATATTTATTCCATTAACTTATTTATAATTTTATTATGTATAAAATTCATTCGATAATTATTACAGTTTTCATGATTTTTTAAACATGTAACAAAATCAAGTAAAGTATCACCAGAGATAAAATTGAAATTGTGATCAAATTTCACAAATGCTATGTTATTATACAATGTTCTTCTAATTTATGTAGTGTTATTAAATAATATTAAACACTAGTTTTTTTGAATAAAAAGTAATTTTAAAAAAATAATTTTTTTATCAAGTCGGACACAGTCAACAATGGAGATACTGTTCACATGAATAGTATAAAATAGTTATAATCATGACACCATTCACATGAACAGTGATCAAGTGAATTATTCACCTGGTAGACATGAAAAGCAACTCTCAGTTGCTTTGTAGGAACCAGTGTTTCAACAAAAACATATATGAATCCAACATAAAACCAGTCACTCGCATTTTAATGTTACCAAATATGATATTTATGTGATGTGTTTTAAAAGCAGATGCTACCATAAAAATAAATACCTTCTTTTTCTTTGCATACTTATTAATTATTAGTGATGTTATTGTTTAATCAATAAT